>NC_061864.1:40424082-40614082 GCF_907164915.1 Impatiens glandulifera | reverse complement strand
AATAAACTGAAAGTAGAGATGATAAGTTCAAGACATAAAGACATGAAATAAATAAACTATGGATCGGATGGTCCTCCCTTTTCCATTTCTTTGAGCTTTTTCTCCTGCTCGGCTTGTCATTCCCTGTCTCTTTGATCCGCATCCATGAACCATCCGGTTAAAAGGCTTGTTCTTTCGGGAGGTAAGCGACTGAAGTTGAAGGATCCACTTTCCGGTCTGGGTGGTCGAGATGGGGAACGACTGATGTTCCTTGACTTGTCGATAGAGAGGATGAGGACGGTGCATCTTTCTTCTTCCTTGGTTGTAGAGGATGGTCATCCTCTTCCTCTTCATTGGCTAGGGGTCGGTTTGGGTGATCATCTGGTTGTGGACCTTGAAGGCCACTTTGTTCTGCCCGAGACATCAATTCGGCTATCTTCTTTCTTTTAGCCTGACGCCTTGTCACTATTTCTTCAGCCTAGACCGGTTCGGCTTGTTTTTGTTTCGCCTTTTCAGCCTTATCAAATTCTCGGGCAATTCTCAAGTCATTATCTTCCATTTCTTTTCTCAACCGTTCTTCTTTTTCGTCTTCGGCTTGGAGTCGAAGGGTTGTTTCAATATCGGCTTGGATCTGGTCTTGAGAATTAACCTCTTTTGACTTGTCAGCTCCTCAATCTGAGCCGCCATAACTTGCATAATTTCCAACAGCGGAGCGGTTGATGACTCAATTGTTGCCTTAACCGATTCAATTAATTCAGATTTGAGGGTGGTGGTTCTAGCGTCCGTGACGTTGTGCAATTCATTCATTGAAATGGCAACAACATTATCATTGATGTCCTTAATATTCTCGGATGTGTACTCAATTTCCTGACTTGGTTGAGTATGAACCGACACTGCAGTTTTCGATTTCTCTTGCCCGGTCGAATCTTTTTCTTTGGAAGTAGAGTGAGGAGTGGACTTACTTGGAGGGATGGGATTGTCGGTTTTATCCTCATTTGGATGTGGTTGAGATTCTTCTTGCCGGTCCCTTGCCGTTTAGGAGAATTCACCGATTTTAAAGATTGGCCTACTCTAGTAGTGTTCAGGATGCAAGAGACAATCGTTGCATATCACTTTTAGTTCTTCCTCCAACCGCTCGATATTGGGAATCGTATCATTTCTCACCTTTCCGAACCGTTCAATCATTATCTTTTCAACCTCGGTTGGGTTCCTTTGAACGTTATCGAAAGCTTCATTTAGTGCTTTCAGTTTGGCTGTTCATCGATCAGAGACCCTCTTGCTAAGACCATTGATACAACATCGGTTTTCGCAAGATCAAAAGCTTCCTATTCTATTACCAACAGTTCCGACCAGTACTTATTTCCGGTAAGATCGGGATGCATGTGTGAGAATTTGATTTGACTTCTGACTCAAGCCCAAAAGTGATAAGGACAAGCTATTCCTTTAGCCGCTTCGTCCATATGAGTTAGCAATTGCTGAAATATGCCTCAATTTCCTGTTCAGAGGCCGGAGGAGCTGATTCCGGTAAAATTTCGGGTTGTTCTAGTCCCTGAGCAGTAGGGTCGGTTGACCAATTTTGAGATTTGTTTCCACCTTGCACCGTAGGATCATCTTTAGCTAATTCTTGTGTTTCTTTATTACCCGGATTTGAACCTCCCGGCGTAATAGATTGGTTGACTGGCCCTTCTTGAGCCGGTTTTGGGTTGGATCTGGTTGGGATAGAATCTCCCACAGCGGACCGGATAGTTGTCTTTCTTCATTATCTCCCTCTCGCACTGGAGGTACTTCAGTTTCAGTGTTGGCCGTTTCTTCGACCAGATTGACTTTGGTTTGATCAGTTGTGCCAACCTGACCCGTTTTCTTAGGAACGCTTGTCACTTCGGTTTCATTAGCACGAGTGACATCTCGTACCACTTTCTCTATAGTATTCCTACCGGATTTAGAGTGAACAGAGTGATTACTAACCTTTTCAAACGGAGGGGGATGAAGAGATAGGAAACGGAATGTCAACCCTTATGAGAATGGGTTAAAATAAAGGATCGGACAGCCGAGGGGATCTCTTGGATGATGTTCTCTAAGAATCATTTGACTTGCTAGTCGTTTTCTTATTAGTCGGCTTCCTGGTTTTCTTTGCCACGGATTTGATTCTACCTGTCTTCTCTTTCGCCGCTATCTGTTTACCCTTATCTTTCGGCTCGACTTCTTTAGGGCCTGCGCCTTCCGGCGCAGCCGGTTCAGCCTTCTTAGAACCCCTTGCTCTTGGAACTCTTTCCTTAGCCGGTTTAAGAATCCAGGTCTGTACACTCTTAGCATTCATAATTTTGCAGTTGGAGAGAGGTGTACCTTCACTGATTTAGATTTTGATGAATTGGAGAATTTTCCCGATTGGTATGGCGTAAGCTTGAACCCGATCGTTTGTCTTAGCAACCACTTCACAAAGTTGCTCGAATAATACACAGACCCAATCAATTTTGTCACCGCGGACTATGCCCATCATCATTTCGAGTTTTAGTCGGGTCATGTTGTCGAAGTTTCCTCCTTTTCCTTGTAGGGATTTGGAGACAATGTCTAGGAGCCACCGGAACTCTAGCTTCAGTGTCTTCTTCTGGCTGGTGTGATTCACCAGGTCACCTACATCCTTTGAAAGTTCTTGTCGGACCGCCGTAGAGTCGACTTCTTGTTAGGTTAAATTATATTGACTAGGTGTTGAAATTATTTAACCATTGAGATTTTGATGATGAATGACTTATGAGTTTTTATGTAGGTATATCGAATACTTCATAAGACTTGGCTCTAATGAGAGTCATTAGACCGATTTTGGCATTAGATGTATAGAATTAGACATGTAATCTAACTCAGCGGAGTTAGACGTGCAGTCTAATGAATGCATAGAATTAGACGTGTAGTCTAACTCAAAGGTGTTAGGCGTGCAGTCTAACACAACGGAATTAGACGTGCAGTCTAATGAATGCATCGAATTAGACGTATGGTCTAATAGATATTCGGAATTAGACGTGCAGTCTAACTCAGCGGAGTTAGACGTGCAGTCTAATATATTTTCAATTAGACGGATAGTCTAATATGTGCGGAATTAGACGTGCAGTCTAACTCAGTGGAGTTAGACGTGTAGTCTAATAGATTTTTGAAAGTTAGACGTAAGTCTAACTCCTTTAGACAAGTCTGAGGTAGAATCGGAATTAGACGTGCAGTCTAATGGTAATTGGATAATTAGACGTGCAGTCTAATTTAGTGAAAGTAGACGTAAGTCTAACTCCTTGAGACAAGTCTGAGGTAGAACCAGAATTAGACGTGCAGTCTAATGGTTAGTGAATGATTAGACGGGTAGTCTAATGAATTGTGAAAGTTAGACGTAAGTCTAACTCCTTCAGACAAGTCTGAGGTAGAACCGAAATTAGACGTGCAGTCTAACTTAGTGGAGTTAGACGTGCAGTCTAATAGTTATTGTAATTAAACGTAAGTCTAATTCTATTAGACCAGGCGGTCTAATAGACTCTGTTATTAGAAGGGGATGTTTGATTTCATTAGACTAATTTTCACAATATGTCTAATTGAAATACGTCTAATGCTCAGCCTAAGCAGTATGCTTGAAGCTAGCATTCGTCTACCCACATGCTATAGCTTTACCCTACTCATGCTCCACTTTCTAGTGAAGATCAGTACAACAAATATAAGCAACCAACCAACGAATGCCACGTAAGAGAATTTTCCTCATATTACTTGTTTTGCAGGTACATCTCTGATGGAATATTCGGCGCACTACTAGTGGTGTACGGCCACGATCCTTGTGCTCAGAATCTGCTGTATACAATGGAGGTTTCCAATGAAAGAGTGCCACGTATCATTCTACAAGATTCGACCGTTAGCTCCTGCTCAATATTTAACAAATCGCAAGGACAATGGACAATCTACCTTACGAATTTGCCGATCTCGATAATCTTGCTTACTGAAATTACTGATATTTTCAAGCCTTTGAATATTCATATTGTGAAGCTTCTTTCTGATTGTACTGTGTGTGAATCAAGAGAGAGCTAGAATCAAAACACAATTAGCTGAGTGATATTCTTCATCTTGTAATTGAACAGAAAGTGTTATGTTCAATAGTGAGCTAAGTGTATGTAAACTGTATTTGATTCGAATCATATTATAGTAAATCCTTCCGGTGGTTGGAAGAAGGGGTGACGTAGGAGAGTTTCTCCGAACATCCATAAACAAACTGTTGTGTTCTTTCATTTCTATCATCTTTTCAAATTTCATCTTGAGCTTCAAACCCAAATAAACAATTCCGCCTTGAATCTGTTTCAAGTGTTTACAAGTGTTTGCGTAGAATAGAAAGCGAATTAAATCCCTAACATGATTTCTTTCAAACCGTTTTTCATAAACCTTCATCCATAGCCAGACCCCCGTCTCTATCGATAAAGCTGATCCTATCACTTCCGATAAACCGGTCCGGAAGTCATTCTGACATTTGGTAAATCGAGGGCTTCAGTTTATAGCTCCTCGGTAATCTCAAAGGTGGTGCCGCTCACGGTGGCGGTGATGGTCCGTTTCGTCAGACTCTCCTGGCTGAAAAACTCCAAGACTTCTTTTTGATGAAGAATAAACGGACCAGATAAGAACGTCTCCAGCCTAGAATCTCTGAAAGACCCGATCAAGGCCTTGCACTCATTGGTTCCGTTTTTGTCGATATCTTTGAAGTCGACCTGCAAGATGTAGGTGAAAAGTGCGTTATCTCGTCCCATGGTGATTGATGAAGATGATGAAGATGATTGAGAGAAATAAAGATGCAGAATTGCTTTGGAATTTCTAGAGAGAGAGAGCGTGGATGAATAATGATTCAACTTCTAATTTATATAGTGGGCGGTTTCTTGACGGTTAAGAAACTGAACTATCACTTGGTTCTTGGTTTTGGCGCCAAAGTTTCCCTCCAAAAGTTACTGTAGTAACTTTTGGTGGTAAATTTGAGTGGTAATCTGGGGGCGGTAAACTGTTGGCGGTAAATTGTTGTCGGTAAACTGTTGGCGGTTATTTTTGAAGTTTAGCTGAATTTTAATGTTTAAGATTTATTGTTTTAGCCGAAACATTGGTTAACCGGAAGCTTTTAAAGTTTAACCGAAGTTTTGGTAAACCGGAAAAATTATGTTAAACTGGAAGATTTGGTAAACCGGAAAAATTATGTTTAAACCGGAATTTTATGTTAGTTCAGATAGTTATGGTAAGCCGGAAGTTTAGAGAAAGTGAAAATATTATAAATTAATCCGAGGGTGAATATAAAATGGATGGTCACCGGGTCGTACAACAAAATGACCGATGTGACCGGAAATTAATTGGAAGAGAAGGAAAATTTATCATTCGCGAAGATTCATCTCATTTAACTTCAAGTCTCAATCCTCCAAGGTGTGACCGATTCAATTTTCGATTCTTGAGATCCAGCTTTCCAGCATATCGTTGGTCAGCGTGTTTGCCGGTCCTACCGGGAAGCCGGGTCCGAGATTTGGAATGACTGAGCGGATGAACCGGGTGATTTGAGGAGCGAATCCGATTCTTCTCCTGTGAGCCATGATATGTCCCTTTAGGCTGTTGAAAATGAGTGTAACCCAGTTTATGGGTGAGAAGTTTATTATGGCGATCATGATATCACTCACTTCCCGATAGTAATTTTGATTTGCCATTCGGCCCAGGATTGATCGCTGGATCAAGTCCTGGAAGACTTGGAAGTGGGAAGCTAGGTCATCTTTCAGACAATCAATGAACCGGTAGAACACACAATCAATGTAAGTGGTGGTGCTGCCATCATCCCTTACTTGTGCGTTATTAAAGAATTCGTGCACCTCCTCTTCAAGGATGGTGTCCGATCCTTCAAGAAATGTTTGAAGAACGGATTGTATCAGAGGTTCGATTAAGACAATGTTGAGTCTGTTTTCAAGGGCGGATTCCAAATCGATGATGATGGATATTTTGATTTCAGTATTCATTTTTGAAGGTTAAGTGAAAGGCTGAGATATAGAGATGAAGGTTCAAAGTATAGAGAGAGAGAGAGCTGCTTTTGAAATGTGATTTGTTTGAAGAGAAATGGAGTCTTTATATAGTGCAGGCGGTTGAGGGTATTTAATGAGAATATTTTGAAAAATCTGACCGTTTATGTATTGTCATTTAATGTTTGATGCCTTTTCAAGAGAATAACCTGTTTGGGAAAGGTGCGATGTAGACTGACTAGTCTATCCGGACTAGGCACGCCTTTTTGAAAATGAATAAGTCTGTTCCCAAGAATGATTTGAGATTATTTGGTGTAGAATATTTCAGAGTATTAATATTTTTATTGACTCAGGATTTGGCTAAAACAGGAAAGAAATGATTTTCATTAAAAGATGTACTAAACCGGTAGGACAACAAAATTACCGGTTCGGTAAAGTGAAAAGAGAAGATGTCATGATTCGGTTAAAAACAAGAAGAGATTAAACGTTGGATGATCCAACGGTCGAGGTCTTCTTAGTCGTTGCCTTGTCCCATCTGTCGATCATTTCTTGAACTCTCTCCTTGGTTAGCACATGCTTCGGATGAAGTGTGACACATGGGTCGAAGTGGATGTCAAGACTCGCGTAAAAATCGCTCAGCTGAGGAGCGTATCCGGTTTTGTTGGCGGTGATCATCTTCTACAGATTGCTGAAGATGATCCAGGACCAGTTGATCGGGGTGCCAACTGTGATGGCAATCATCATCTCAAAGACTTGTTGGGTGTAGTAGTAGCTCTTTTCTCTACCCAGAACTAATTTTCCCAGAATCTCACTGAGAATCTGGTACTTGTAAGAAAGGTGACTCTTAGAACCCCAGATTTTAACCAGGATGTTAGAACCTGAGAATAGGTGACACATTTCTTGAATGGTCACCGAACAGTATGTAAGGTGGGTTACTCCTTCAGTAGGTAAACCGTAGTATTCAGCGAAATCCGTCTCGCTGAATAAGAAAGTTTGGTTGTAGACTTGCACCAGGATGATGTCCCGGTGCACTTCCTTTGTAGTTTCAAAGAATTCATCGACTATTAAGTAGTCGATGATGAAACGATTTTCCAAGAATTTTCTTAGCCCAGTTCTTTCAAGGGCGGGAAACAACTCCTTAATGTTGTACTCTTCATATTGGTAGATTGAATCGAAGTCAGCTAAGAGGATCTTTTTAGAGAGAGGAGAAGTGTTTATGTTTTTAGATAATCTTTGCTCAAGTATTTTGTTAATAGTGTTCTTGTGAAATGTTTTGAGATGTGAAGGGTTGTTTATATAGCCAAGGGTTCGACTAGGTTAGATATGTGGGCGTGCTTAGTGATGTCATCAAGTAATTAGTGTTAAGTTAACTTGTTTAGATATACAATGTTTAGTTCCAATGCAATGGTAATAATGACTAAAGATTTTCATGATTAAAAATAAGTATATGGATAAAATGTTAGTTTTCCTCTCTTGATGATGGACACGTGTCGTCATCTCGATTGAGGTAGACTATTTTATAATTTATAGGTTCGATTTTCAAGGTATGCATGAAAACGCGGTCAGCCGTCCCAAGTTAGCCGGAAAACATCAGTTTACCGAAACCATGATGCATTTTATTGGTTGGTTTTCCATGACTGGTTTTATCGAGATAGCCTATTCCGGTGTGAAGAAATGTCGAAACAAATCGACTTTTATTCATCTTTGAAATATCCTATCTGTTTACCAAGTCATTTGAACCGCTCAATATAGATACATGTGATTTGGTAGTATGAATTTGTCAGGTATAATCGGAGACATCTTTTCGGTTAGCATCCATGAGTGTTTAATTTCCTATTTAGGTACGACTTTAAAAGCGAGAGTTTCTCCCTGAGCACATGCCCCGGTTTTTCATGATGATGTATATTTGAGAGCATACATTGATGTTATGACATAAGTTGTTTGCTATCAGTAAGTCCTATATATATATATACATTATATTATATATTATATTATATTATATTATATTATATTATATAATATATTATATATTATATTATATTATAATATATTTTATATTATATTATATTATAATATATTTTATATTATATTATATTATATTATAATATATTATATATTATATATTATATTATATTATAATATATTATATATTATATTATATTATATTATAATATATTATATTATATTATATTATATTATAATATATTATATTATATTATATATAATAATTATATAATATATATCATTAATATTATTTATTATAATATAATATTATATTATCTAAAATATAATATATATTATTAAATTATATAATATAATATATATTATTCATATATATTATATTATATTATATTATATTACATTATATATATATTATTAAATTATAATTTTTTTTAAATAATCTACTTAATAAAAAATCTTTTAATCACAACGATAAAAGTATAACACGAAAAAAGTTATGTATAAATTGATTATATTAGATTAATTAATTGACTCGATGATCTTCAAAAAGGGCAATAAGATCTCCACAAGTTTTTCGAATTTAATCTCTCACATTGTCATGATAATGGAATTGTGAATAATTCTTAACGACCTATTTTTGTTGTTATAAGTTCTCCGATTTCTTTCCAACCAAATAATCCACAAGAAAATTATAGGGATAGAGACCCATCTTCTAAGTCTCGAATTTTTAGTCACCCCAATCTATGTCTCCCAATAGCCACTAACGGTTTCCGACATAACACATTGTATTCTAGTCAAATTCCTCAAAAAACTCCATATACTTGAAACAACGTGACAATGTAAATAAGATGAGAAACTGTCTCAACCTCTTTATAACACATACGACTCACAAAAAACATGTTTTTTTTATACATCTATCTTTAGTAAGAATTCTGCCGTGAATAACAATCCAACCAAAAAAAGGATATCTTAGTAGGAATCTTAGACCCCCACAAATTTTCCAAACAAAGATCAATCGTGCTAACCTTATTGAACAAATATATCTTTCATTATATAATAAATCAAACCCTAATTTTCTTGTGTCGTGCACAATTTCCATTATAAAACCCTCTATTTATCTTCTCCTTTCATTCCCAGACATTCAAACTCATTTCTCTCTTCTCCTTCCATTCCTGCTTTCTCCTCCTTCTATCCTCAAACCATACTCACCTCTCTTTTCCTTCTATTCCCAAATGGCTAAACCACTATCTTCTTATTCCTTTTTTAAACGGCTAAACCCTTCTCTCTTTTATTCTCTCTCCATCTTTCATAATATTTCTCAATCAAAAGGCCTTGAAGTATCTATTTTTTGGATTAAACTATTAACAGAGTAATTTGTTTATTGTTTTATTATTTTATATTTAGAATCTTATAAAATTTTAATATCATTATATGATCAATGTATCATATTATCAAAAACTTTTAATATTTATGATGAACATATTTAAATATTTAATTTCGTCTATAATTTCTAGATAAGTTATTTGTGATACCAGATTGCATTTATTAAAAATAAAATGCAATTATTAGAAAATTAACCATATTATTGATCAAAAAAAAAGATTACCTCATTAATAATATGTTGATAATTGAGAAATAGAAAATCTTCTATGGAGGGTTACTCTTCGGATAATCATTTACACAGAAAAAAGAGTTTATAACTGATAACTTTTGAATCAGAGTCATTATAAAATCCTCAGTTTTATTATTGAGAATACCACTCGGATGGAAGCAATGTGCTTCTCTTTGCTCCTACTTATTTCCTAAAATCCGTCACATCGGATTTTTAGGATGGGATCAAAGTTTTCTTACTTTCTCAAAACATTTTCTCTTTCTCTTGAGGAATGGATTGTTTTTTATATATTTAAGTGAGACTAAGTCCGCAAATATGTGTGTTTTCTACGTATCTTCATAATCTTTATAACATGACTTAAAGGCATCTATAGGTCGTCAAAGGGGTTTGGGTGCCATTAGAGTTGTGTGTTTAGTAGGGATTGATGTGCCAACCTTAGCCTGTGGAAGCTTTTTTGTTCTCTCCTTTTGAGGAGGACGTTCTTGTCAGTTAGTGGTTACATGGTACTTCTATTTTTCCTTTCTTGGAAACCACTTGAAGGTGGGGAATCTTTAACTACTTTTCCCTCTTTCTTTCTTTCATATTTTAGAAGGTTTTGACGGCGAATCCAACATAATAACGTCCATTAACGCTTTCTAAGACCATATTAATCTATTGATGTTCGCTTTGGAGGGAATCAATTTCCTCGACGACATCTTTCCATCTTTCGATAAACACGAAGAATTTCTCATTTACACCTTGTTTGATATTCTTCAACTTTTTTTTCCTGGTGTTCCAGGTTGAGGTGCATTGAGAAGCATTATATAAACACAACTTCCAGTTTCTCGATAGTCTATAAATACGCTGCATTTTGCTGGTGATACTAACGTAAAGCGACATCATCAAGGTATTGAGGGAGATGGAGAAGTGTTGGTTCTCCGAGTTGTAATGGGAACTAATAAAAAAGGGAAAATGGCGACCAACTCAACGGATAGACTGTAACACTAATCAATAGTAACAAAATAATACCAACTGGTTTTTTTACCAATCAATATTATTTTGTTAATAACGATTGGTGTTACAACCAATCTATAAAGTCACATTAATAATCACGATTGGTAGAAAAACCAATCGATATAGCCTTATAAAGACCCTAGAGATGAACGGCGGCACCGGTCTTTTTAATCATATTACCGATTGGTTTTCTACCCATAGGTATTTCTTAAATCATATTACCAATTGGTTTTCTTACCCATCGGTATTTCTCTTATAATTAGTAAATATTTTACTCTCTTTTCCAAATTTATCGGAAGAATCCCTCACCATTTTCTCCTTCAGAAGAGAGACTCCTCTACCCTTGACCAAATTAAGATCTACTTCATCAGCGCCGTTGAGGGCCAGATCGAGTTTGGGATGGTGGTCGAGTATTGGAAGAGGGATTCCGAGGGAGGCTGCTTGTTCTTGAGTGCATTTGGAAGTTAGAACTTCTAAAATGTATTTTAATTGGTCGGATTTAAGAAGCTCACCTAGTTTGGAGAGGACAAAAAAGGCGGTGGAACATGTTACGAGTCTGAGAATCATGCCGCTACAAACGTATTCAACGGCTTTGTCGGCGTCTAGTTTCTTGAGATTGCCTTGTGATACGGTTAAGGAAGGGTTGAGAGTGCTTTGATGGAGAGTGATCGACTTTGTTGTTTTTGTTGTTGTTTTTGTTGTTGTTGTTGGTATGTGTGAGGGGGCGGAAGGAAGATATATGAATGGATTAGAGGGAGAAGGTAGCATCCATGAGAACTCTGTTTATTTTTATTACGAATGAAAGGATTCAATAATAGGATTTTCCATTATTACAGCCTCTCCAATAGATGGAGATTATATATAGAGATAAGAGGCTTAAAACCTAATGTATATGGACCTTAATATATAACACCCTAAATATATAAATATTGTACAATATTAACCCATTATTTTAACACTCCCCCTCAAGTTGGAGAGAAGATATTCATCATGCCTAACTTGGTTATAATGGGAACAAAAATATCTACTACTAAGACCCTTAGTTAAGACATCGGCTAGTTGATCGCCAGTCTTTATAGACGGGGTACAGAGGAGACCGCTGTAAATCTTCTCCTTGATGATGTTTCGGTCTGTTAGAAAAACTAAGGAAGTTAATTTTAACCGGACAAAAGAACTTAACCAGTCTCAATGTTCCTTTTGCAGGTAACCGCACCGGACCGGTTGAGACATTTTGTCTCAAAGAGATCCGGACAATCAAGAAAAACGGTGTTACTTCTCTAAACCGGATCGACTCAAATGAAAAGTCGGATGAAGCATCTTTTCCAGCTGGCTCAAAAATCGAAGATCTTAAGGCCAACGGGAAAATACTATGAAAGATGACGTAATGAATTTCTTGGATAATGAACACAAGAAGGATCCGTGATCCGAGTCAGAAACATGCAACAAAAGCAATGATGATTAATTATCCAAGATCACACACAACCTTCTGAAACAGGCGGTCGGCTAATGCATGTCTACTAGATGTCCAAAATGACAAGGTGTGCACGCTACCTAAACATTGACCGGTTCGGTTGACCAATCAATGAATGAGAGAGAAATATGACCGTTGTCATATTCTCTATATAAAGGAAGCCAAGAACAAAAAACAAACAGAGACAACGCGCGCGAGTAAGAATCAACGAAACTTTTCACATATTCAAACCCAAAAGAACCTCCTGAGTTGATTTAACTATTATGTTCTCAAAGTGAAATTGTTCTAAGAAGAAATATGTGTATTTCACCAAGTGTAAAAGTATTACATCACTGTGTGAGTGGTGTAACCGACGAGCAGTAAATAAGACTCGTTCGGATTGTGTAGTGTGTTATGTAATATTCCAGTTAGTGAATATCCTTCTTACTGTTTGAGAAGAAGGGGTGACGTAGGAGATTCAACTTCGAACATCCATAAAATCTTGTCTTGTGTTCTTCATCTTTACATTTCGGCTTATCTACTCTAACCGAACCGAAACACCTAAAATCTCAACCAAAATAACTAATAACTCCCTTAACCGAACCGGCTTTCTCCTTAAACCGATATCTCCTAAATACCTTCCAAACTGAATCACATACGTTACTTCAGATTGAAACGGACATTTCCGCACTTGAACTCGGTTCAAGAGTCTGTGACAATGTATGTAGTGTTAGTTCTAGTCTTTAACCGGATTAGTTCCAATTTGTGTTGTGTTGTGTTGTAAGAGATTACCGATTAGCCGGATCCCGGTCCCCTATCGGCCATCTCGATCCTAACAAGTTGTATCAGAGCAAGAATCTTAACACTCAAGCAACCGAAAGAAGATGGGAAGCATGACCCACAACGATAAGCCACTGATGCTAAACATCGAGGCATTCAACGGATGGAAGGTTCAAATGTATCTACCTATGATAACACTGGATGATGAGATGAAAACCATCCTAAAAGATGGACCGATAAAGATTGAAATGGAGAGTGGAACATGGACGGCTGAAGATAGAAGAAGAAGTAACCTGGACAACCATTGCATGAGACACATCTTCAAAGCTATAGACAATAATACGTTCAACAAAATCAAAGATTGTCAAAACGCAAAGGAAGCCTGAGAAACAATCATTCAGGTTCATGAAGGAAATGAAAGAACTAAGGAAAACAAACTCTTGGTGGTAACTCAAAAGTATGAAAATATCAAGATGAAGTAGGGAGAAAACATGAAGAAATTCACTAACTGGTTTACCAGTGTGGTCAACGAGTTGTATACACTTGGAAAGAGATATGAAAACCGGGAGATCATTATGAAAGCATTGAGATCTCTACCAAGTGCATGGGATATAAAAACATGGTGATGAGGGAATCAAGCAACCTCGGGAATATGAAGTTGCACGATGTATTTGAGGACCTGAAGGCCTATGAATTCGAGATGAAATCTCGGATCGAAGATGAAGCAGCAACATCAACTGCAACCAGAGCTCTGGTAACATCGGTGGAACCAGCGGTTCCCGTATCAAGTGCTCATGTTCCCGTCAAAAGCGCTTACCAGATCAATGAAGACGTGATGGCCATGCTAGCACATAAATTCGGGAGATTCATGAAGAAGAATCAACCATCGAACAACAACTACAACTATAATTATGCTGACAAATCCAATGTAAGATGTTTTAACTATGACGGTTTTGGTCATTACAGGTCGGAATGCAGAAGACCCAGACGAGATGACCAGAAACCGGTGAGAAACTACCAAAGAAACGACTACTAGAGAAACGACTATCAAAGAAACGACAACCAGAGAAATGAATATCAATGGAATGACCGGCAGCGAACCGAAACCGATGAAGGGAATGAGATCCAGAAAGCACTCATAGCATTTGATGGTGGAAGCGATTGGGCTTATTCCGACACCGAAAATGACGAAGAAAGAGTTACTTGCTTCAAGGCACATGAAGAAGAGGTATTTGAATTTTACTTCGAAGAATTTACTAAAGAAGACCTAGTTACTGCACTCAACGACATGGTCGCTGAGTTTAGAAACTTGTTTGCTTATATACCGACTCGGTCAATCCATGAAACCGGAGAGTCAAGTGGTACCGTTGGTGAGCCAAGCGAAACCACAGTATATGAACCGGTCGAACTATCCTTCGAGAATGAGAAGATCAAGGAGATAGTTCAATTGGTAACTGAAGAAGATGAAAGAACAAAATATATCACGACTGCTTAGGAAAGATCTCGTGAAGCGGTGAACCAGATGTGTAAATATAAAAGACATCCCAAATGCAAAATTGGTCTCGGATACAAAAACAACAGATCCGCCAACCATAACTCTCCCAATGGTATGAAACTCACAAAAGACAATCTTCCCTTTGTAAAATTTTTCAAGAGCTCTTCAACCAACAATGAGGCAGAACGTGATTCAAAACCGGAAAAGGAAATAAAATATGTAGGTCCAACCAAATCGGAGAAATGGCTTCATCTTGAGAGAAGGAAAGCTAACCGGTCAGCAAACAGAAATGCAGACACATGTTCATATATAACTAATACAGCATCACCACCACGATAACATAAGGTACTATTCGGCAGACAAGAAGTTGTCAAGCCGAGTACCGGAAAATCGATTAAAACCATTACTGGGAAAGTTATCCGAATTATTAAAGTCTGGATCCCAAACGGACTAATCAACCACAGACCCAACTAGATATGGGTACTAGAAAGGTGTAAATATTTATTTTTTGCAAGCGGTTAGAAAACTCAGAATGGTACTTGGACAGCGGGTGCTCAAGACACATGACCGGAAACAGTGGAATCCTAGATGATATCATCTATGAAGCCGGAGCAATGATAACCTTCGACGACAACTCAAAAGGTAGAGCCGTGGGAAAGGGTAAGATTGTCCATGGAAATTTGTCTATAAACAATGTGCTTTTAGTAGAAAACTTGCATTTTAACCTATTAAGCATTAGTCAAATGTGTGACATAGGGTACACGGTTGAATTTCATAAACATGCATGTTTAGTTAAAAATCATCAAGGTGAGACTCTATTAACCGGAAATAGAATATGAAACATTTACAAAGTGGATTGGAAAACTAAGATTAAAAACCCAGTTTGTATGATAGCTAGAAATGATCTGAACTAGCTCTAGCACAAACGGCTAAACCATCTAAACTTCAAGACTTTAAACTTTATAAGTTCTAAGGAATTGGTTCATGGTTTTCCAAACATCACGTTTTCCAAAGATAAAGTATGTGTTGCATGTCAAATGGGAAAACAAATAAAATCATCTTTTAAAAGAAAATGAAATTTTCAATCTGAACGATGCTTAGAATTATTGCATATGGACCTTTTTGGACCTGTTAAGGTCACAAGCCAAGGAGGTATGCATTATACCATGGTAGTTGTTGATAATTACTCTATATTTACTTCGGTAACATTTTTAGCATCTAAAAGTCAAGCTACACCGAACTTGATCAAATTAATTTTAAGGATACAAAATGAGAAATCTATCCGAATTAACCGAATTAGAAGTGATAGAGGAACCGAATTCACAAACTGTACTTTAACTACTTTTCTTGATGATTCTGGTATTAGGCACGAGTTGTATAGTGCCAGAACACCTCAACAAAATGGCCTAGATGAGAGAAGAAACCGAACTCTCAAGGAAGCCGCAAGGTCCATGATAGCCAATTTAGGCATTGCTAAAAAGTGTTGGGCTGAAGCTATCAATACTGCATGTTACACTCAAAATCGCTCTTTAATTACCAAACGTTTTACTAAAACACCATTTGAAATATATCATGACAAAGTTCCTAACATCCGGTATCTTAGGATATTTGGCTGTAAATGCTATGTTCACATCAACGGAAAAAGTTATTTGACCGCATTTGATGCTAAATCCGATGAAGGAATAATGTTGGGCTATTTAGTCGTAAGTAAAGCATATAGAGTTTATAATAGTAGAACATTAACGGTTGAAGAAACTTCACATGTTGTTTTTGATGAATCGGTTGAACGTAATACTGCAGTACCCTTCGACCTTCATAACAGAATGGAAAACTTCAATATATATTCTGATGATGAAGATGAGGTTCCGGTTTATAGACGGTTTGTCAATGATCAAGCGGTTAATGCTGAGACTCAGCCTGATAAAGTCGCTTTACCGCAGGAAGTTGACACCTTAGTGTCCACTGAGGAAATCGGTCGGACTGACTCGGCTCAGCCTACCGATCCGTCTAACCTTGATTTGTTAACCGGGCGCTTGGAAGACACTACCATAATTAACCTTAGAAGGAATAGAAATCATCCTCTTGAACTTGTAATAGGTAACCTCTCGTCACCTGTCCGAACTAGGCAACAAAATTTGGAGGAGTATGAAAACTCAGCTTTCATATCACAAATTGAGCCGAAAAAGGTGGATGAAGCGTTGCTAGATCCCGATTGGATTTTAGCAATGTAAGAAGAGTTAAACTAGTTTGACAGAAATAAAGTCTGACATCTAGTTCCAAGATCGAAACATAAATTGGTCATAGGAACAAGATGGGTGTTTATAAATAAACTCAATGAAGACGATTTGGTTACGAGGAACAAAGCCAGACTAGTGGCTCAAGGATACAAACAGGAAGAAGGCATTGATTTTGAATAATAATTTTCTCATGTGGCTAGACTTGAAGCTATTAGAATATTTTTGGCATTTGCGGCTTTCAAAAATTTTAAAGTTTTTCAAATAGATGTTAAAAGTGCTTTTCTAAACGGCAAACTAAGTGAAGAGGTATATGTTGATCAATCTCCCGGTCTTAAGAATCCTGAACTAATAAGTCATGTATACCGGCTTGATAAATCCCTTTATGATTTAAAACAAGCTCCAAGAGCCTGGTATGATACCTTAACCGAATTCTTGTTTGATCACAAATTTACAATAGGTTCGGTTGACAAAACACTTTTCAAATTGGAGAAAAAGGAACACATTTTACTTGTTCAAATATATGTGGATGATATCATTTTCGGTTCAACCGATCCTAAATTATGTAACAAATTCTCAAAGTTAATGACTGACAGATTTCAGATGAGTATGATGGGGGAATTGAGCTTCTTCCTAGGTCTGCAGGTTCGGCAAATTGACACCGGAACATTCATCAGCCAACCCAAATACACAACCGAACTACTTAAGAAATTCGGAATGGAGACTTGTGCTGAAGCGGCTACTCATCAGTAAAACTGGATAAAGACGAGGACGGTCAAATTGTAGATGTAACCGCCTGCCGAGGAATCGTCGGATCACTTTTATATCTAACAGTCAGCCGACCGGACATTCTGTTCGTAGTCGGAGTATGCGGAAGATTCTAAGCCAACCCAAAACAATCACATTATACCGCGGATAAAAGGATTCTGAAATATCTGAAAGGGATTCAAGACGTGAGACTATGGTATCCAAAAGATTCAAGTTTCAATCTAATAAGTTACTCTTATGCAGACTATGCAGGCTGCAAAATTGACCGAAAGAGCACGAGCGGAACATGCCAATTTCTGGGAGACCGACTCGTTTCTTGGTACAGCAAAAAGCAAACCTCAGTTGCCACTTCAACCGCAGAGGCAGAGTATCTAGCAGCGGAAGCTGTTGTGCTCAACTACTCTAGATTTAACAGCAACAAAGGGATTTCGGTATCACTACTGAAGAGTCTCCAATCTTTTGTGACAACACTAGTGCAATAGCGATTACATACAATCTAGTGTTGCACTCAAGAACGAAGCATATTGATATCAGACAAAACTTCATCCGGGAACATGTCCAGCAGAAACACATCCGGCTGAAGTACGTCTCAAGCGAACAACAAGTGGCTGACATCTTCACCAAGCCGCTACAGGAAGCTAAGTAATCTTATTTTAGAAATATCTTGGGACTTACTGATAGTAAAAAGCTTATACCTTAAGTGTTTTTGCATGTTTTCCAAAAAAAATTAAACCTTATGAAAAACCGGGGCATGAGCTTAGGGAGAAGCTCTCGCTTCTCAAGCCATACCTCAATAGGAAATTAAATACTCAGAGATGCTAACCGGAAAAATGTCTCCAGTTAAGTTTGACAAATTCACACTGCCAAATCACATGTAAATATATTGGGTGGTTCAAATGACTTGATAAAACAGGCAGTTTATTCCCTAAAGCTGAACAAATGTCGGCTCAACTCGACATCTCTTCACACCGGAATAAGCTATCTCGATAAAACTAGTCATGGAAAACAAACCGATAAAATGCATCATGATCTCGGTAACTGAATTTATCCGGTTAGCTTGGGACAGCTGACCACTGTTTTCGTGCATGCTTTGATGATTATACCTATGAAAAATTAAAATAGTCTATACCTCAATCAAAGTGACGACACGTGTCCATCACTGAAAGAGGAAGACTAACATCTTTTCCATATTTTAAAAACCATTATGAATATCTTTTGTCATCATTACCATTTCATTGGAAACACACATTATACACTTACACAAGTTAACCTCATAATAATTACGAAATGACATCTTTAAGCATGATTATCATCGGTTGGCTATATAAATAGCTAATCTAATCCAACTTCAAAACACTATTCATCACAAGAAATCTCTCTAAGCAACAAAAATGTCTTGCTCTCTCTCTAAAAAGGTTGTTGTAGCCAATTTCGAATCGGTTGCTAACTTTGAGGACAATGAAGTCCGATGTATCTTCGGAGCTCTTGAGAGCACCGGTCTGAATAGGTTCTTAGATAACCGCTATGCCATTAACTACTCCTTAGTTAATGAGTTTTTCGACATAGCAAGGGTGATCCATCCAGAAGTCATCTTTGCCTAAGTCCACGAACAGTCGTGCTTATTTAGTTCGACAGATTTCACAAACTTTTGCGAACTGCAGACTGAAGGAGTCACCGACCTAACTTACTCTCCGGTGTTCATTGAAGAGATGACACACCACTTCTCCGGCTCCTTGACCCCGGTTAACACCTGGGGACCTAAGAGTCTTCTCGCTAACGAATACCAAGTTCTTAGCGAGGTCTTAAGGAATTCCATCTTGGCAAGAGACAAGTTCCACATCCAACGCATCTTTGAGATGATGACTGTCATCACCGAAGGAACCAAGGTGAACTGGGCTTGGATCATCTTCGACAATCTAAAGAAGCTGATCATCTCCAAGAAAACCGGCTACGCTCCACAGCTAAGCGGTCTGTTCAACCACTTCTACAACTATCATGGCTTGGGTATCATTGTCCACCTAAAACAAATGTTGATGAATGAGCGGATTCAAGAGATGATCGACAGGTGGGACAAGGAAAAGGCCAAGAAGACTCCAATAGTTGGGTCATCCCACTATTAATCATCTTATATTTTTAACCGACTAATGCTGATTCCCTCTCGCTTCTCCTTCTTTTCCACTACCGAACCGATAATTTTGTTGTACTACCGGTTCAGTACATCACCCTTTTAAATGAGAAACATTTCTTTCCCTTTTTCGGCTCAGTCTTAGGACATAAAAACTTTAAACTCTGAAAAATATCCTAAAACGAATAATTTCAAATCCACATTGGCAACAGACATATTCATTAACCAAAAGGTGTGTCTAGTCCGGATAGGCTAGTTAGCCTTCATCGTACACTCTCAAAAAGGTTATTCTCGTGAAAAGGCATCAAGCATTCAATGCATTTATTGACAATACATAAACGGTCAGATTTTTCAAAAATATTTTCATTAAATGATTCACAACCGCCTGCACTATATAAGGACCTCATTCCCCTCAAGAAAATCACACTTTGAAAGTATCTCTCCCTCTCTACATCTTGAACTTTCGTCTCTCAAAATGAATGCTCAACTCCGAAACTCCATTATCGTTAACTTCGAATCTGTTCTCGACACTAGATTTAGCAATGTTCTGGTCGAAACTTGGATCTATTCTGGTTTACAAATATTCCTTGAAGGATCAGACACCATCCTCGAAGAGGAGGTGCACGAGTTCTTCAATAATGCACAGGTGAGAGAAGATGGCAGCATCACCACCCACATCGACGGCGAGTTCTACCGGCTCACTGAAAAGTCGTTCGCAGATCTCTTCAACCTACCAACCGAAGGATTTTCTAACTTTCCCACTCCTCCCATTGAAGAGAATGAGCGCTATGCACACATCTTCTCCAGTAACAACCATAAGGTTGGATGCTGCGGTCTGAAAGATGACCTAGCCCCTCACGTCCAAATCATCCAGGACTTGATCCAGCGGTCAATCCTGAACGAATGGCAAATCAAAATTACACTCGGCAAGTGAGTGACATCATGATCGCAATAACAAACTTCTCACCCATAAATTGGGCCACCTTCAACTTCAACAACCTGAAGAAGCATATCACGGCTCCCAGAAGAAGAATCGGCTTCGCTCCCCAAATCACCCGGTACATTCGTTCTGTCATTCCAAATCTCGGACCAGGAATCCCGGTAGGCCCAACAAACACGATGACCGGTGATATGCTGGAAAGCTAGATTACGAGAATCGAAAGCCGGACCGGCTACACCGTTGAGGATTGAGCATTAAAAATGGACGAAATGAACCTTCGCCGATAATTCTTCTTGTACCGTTCAATTTCCGGTCATCTCAGTCATTTTGTTGTTCGACCGGGTGACCACTTCACTTATTATTATCGGCTAAATCCAAAACTATTTAATCTTTCTAACTATTCCGGTTTAAATCAAAATTTGCGCTGAAACACAACTTCCGGCCAAAAACATCAAAATTTCGGCTTAAAAGGAAAATTCGGCTAAACTTCAAAAATCAACCGCCAATAGTTTACCGTCCCTAGTTTACCGCTCAAATTTACCACCGTAATTTACCGCCAACAGTTACCGTAGTAACTTTTGGAGGGAAATTTTGGTTCCAGAAATCGGAACGACGTGACGGTTCGGTTTCTTAATCGTCAAGTAACCGCTTCTTATATAAACTAAAAGTTGATTCATTCTTCATCCCACACTCTCTATCTAAAAATTTCCAAAGCATTCTTGCATCTTCTCTCTCAAGATCTTCTTAACTATTTCCTTTAATCCACCATGGGACGAGATAACGCACTCTTCACCTATATTTTGCAGATTGATTTCAAAGACATCGAAGAAAACGTAACCAGCGAATACAAAGCTTTGATCGGATCCTTGAAGGACTCGAGTTTGGAGACATTCTTGATTGGTCCATTCGTTCTTCATCAGGATGAAGTCCTGGAGTTCTTCAGCCAGGCAAGTGTGAAGAAAAGAGTCATAACTGCCACCGTGTGCGGCACAACCTTTGAGATCAATGAAGAGTTATTTGCTAAAGCTCTTGGTCTGCCCAATGAGGGAAGGAATTTCCAGACCGGTCTAAAAGAAGCCGACTCTGCGGCGGTTCAGCTGGAAATTTCAAAAGACGCGGCTAAGTTAGTGGATCACACCAGTAGGAAGAGTAAACTGAAGCCGGAGTTCCAGTGGCTAATGGATATAATCTCCAAATCCCTACAAGGAAAAGGAGGAAATTTCGACAACATGACCCGGCTGAAACTTGAAATGATGATCGGTATAGTCCGAGGTGACAAAATCGACTGGGCCGGTGTTCTCTTCGAGCAACTATGAGAAGTGGTTATTGGGACAAAGGATCGGGTTCAAGCCTACATTATGCCGATCGGGAAAATTCTTCAATATCTACAGATCCAAATCGGTGAAGATACACCACTATCTAACTCCAAAATTATGAATGCTGAAAATGTAAGGACACGGATCGAAAAAACGGCCAAGGAAAGAGCTCCAAGGGCCAAGGCTTCTAAGGAGGTCGAATCGGCTGTCCCGGAGGACGAAGGTCCTAAAGAAGTCGAACCGAAGGGTAAGGCCAAACAAATCGCAGTCAAAGAGAAGAAGTCGAGACTCAAAAGTACGGCTAAGAGAACCAAAAAGTTGGCCGCAAAGAAAACGACCAGCAAGTCTCATGAGTCCGAGAAAACTCTATCTCTTGGGCCATATCCTCGCCCATCCGATCCGGCTCAGCTCTAGCCATCCAGTTCGTTCATGGGAGCAACTCCAATCAGCGTGGTGATTCCAATCCTGGTTCATTCCTCTCCGGACAAAAAAAAAAGGACGCAACCAAAAACGTCCCTTCTCCAAGGAAGGTTGAATCTTCTGTAAGCCAGGCTGCTAAATCTCCTGACCGGGTTAGTATTCACACTCATAACTCTGAAATTAAGAAATCTCCTCCTAAAGACATTGATAATACAATAGAGAAAGTTCGGTTAAGGACTTCAAATGTGGTACTAGACATAGCAAAAGAGGTCACTCGGGCAAACAATGACGAGGTGACGAGTAAATTATTGAGGAAGGTCAGGGCGATAAAGCTGACCAGTTAGATGATCTGACCAACGAAACGGTCAATGATGAAGAAGAAATATCAACTTCCTGTCCTCAGGCTCAAGGGGATAATGATGTAGAAAGAAGCACAACAAATCCGGGTGCCGAAAATCCCATTCCTAATATTATACCGGAATCGTCAAAACCGGTTAATGAAGAAGAAGAAAATCCTCCGGTTCAGGAAGGTAACACCGTTGATATGAGTTCAACAGGTTCGGCTACGGATGATGCTCCTCCAAATGATCAAATTCCGGACCACGAGAAATCGGCTTCTGTTCACACTCCACCAAAATCTCCAAGACAATCCCATCACTCCAAATTAGATGCAGCCGAAACCATTGTAAGAGAAATCCTCAAAAAGGTTGGGGATCGAGCACACGAGATATCTTACGTCTTCTATGACTGGTGGAGAATCCGGAGTGAACTTCCATTTGATAAGTTTCTTTCCAGATCTGACTAGTGGTTGAGGCTGGTAGAACTAGAGCGAACAGTATTCCGGCTGACAAAATTAGACTATATCCCCTTGGCTATGTCCAGATGTGTTCTAGCCGAAAAGAACCCTAAGGTATGGGCCGAAAAGGAAGTATTTGAGGCCTCCAAAGATATGGTCCTTAACGCTGAGGAAACTAAAGCAAGGGATTCGTTGCACGAGATCATTGCCAAGTTTGAAGCCGAGATATCTGAAATGGAGAAGAAAACCGAGCAAGAAATCAAGGAACAATATGAGTTTCCGGGACCTGACAACCATCATTTGCCGACTACCGAAATCAGTGAATCATCCAAACAAACCGGGTCTCAATAAGAAGATGGTTGAACAACCTCCCCCTCACCAAGTAAGTCCCTCTCACATCCTATTCATGAAGATGTTGTACTGATTAACAAGGAACAACCGGAAAAATCAATGTCGATTCATACTCCCCACACGGTTGGTCTGGTTACGGACGACATACAAGCTCTCATAGATGTTGTGGTTGAGAGATCAATGGCAAAAATGCAAGCGACCCTCGAGGTGAGAGACTCCACTTCAGATAACAAGATCATGAAAGTTGAGAACAAGGTTCTGCAAGTTGAAAACAAGATTGAAAAAGTTGACAACACTACCTTCCAGATGTTTCACATGATGCAACTCTTAACCGTTCAAATTGGGGAGATAGTTGAGGTAAAGGCCATGGAAACGGAGGCCCAGATTCGATCTGATGCTGAAGCGGCCAAGAGGTTCCAAGCCGATGAGAACGAAAGGGGAAAACGATTAAGGGAGTTGGAGACAAAGGACCATCGGTTAGCCTCCAAACTTGCAGAAACTGAAGCGGCCAAGGAAATCGAAGCTGAGAGGTCTAACACCAGCGCGGCTAAGAAACGTTCTCTACTGGGAGTCAGCACAAGGGGCCATTCTAATAAAAGGAAGAAAGCTCAGATAACCAATCTCTTGACCCAAGTCACCGATGCAAACATTCAAACGATAAACCCGGTCGACAATCAACCCAAGCCAACATCCGAGGCGGAAGAAGAGGACGAAGTTCCTCTCCAATCCAGAAAACGTAAAGCAAGAACAGAACCATCCTCATCTATTCAACAAGGAAAGAGGCCGGTTCAGGAGTCACAGGAGGACTATATTCAAAACTTCATCAATAACTCCCCATCAAGCGACATTGCACCTCGACCCCCCAGATCAGAAGGCGGTTACTTCAACTTCAACTGTTTTCCTTCCCAACGACCAAGTGTCATAACTGGATGGTGCATAGACCCGGATAGAAGGGAAAGAGAGTGGAAAGCGAAGGAGGAGGCAAAACTCAAAGAAAAAGAACAAGGGGTACCTCCGAATCCTTGAACTCCAACTCTACTTATTCTATTTACCTTGAACTAAAATCATTATTATGTTTCGGTTATAACTCTATTTTCTATACTATATAATATTATATCGGTTTATAATACTGGTTTTGATACTTTTCGGCTAAAAGCATCAAAAATGGAGAAATTGTTAGAAAAATTAAGTAATTAATTTTTAAACTGGTCAAACACTTCTTAAACGATTTTCAAACCGGCCAACAATTACAAGTTTTGAATATTTATTCTAAATAATCAAAAAGAGAGAAATTGTTAGAAAAATTAAGTAAGTAAAATTTTAAACCGGCCAAACACTTCTTAAAACGATTTTCAAACCGGCCAACACTTGCAAGTTTTGAATATTTATTCTAAATAATCAAAAAGGGAGAAATTATTAGAAAAACTAAGTAAGTTAATTTTAACCGGATAAAATAACTTAACCAGTCTCAATGTTCCTTTTGCAGGTAACCGCACCGGACCGGTTGAGACATTCTGTCTCAAAGAGATCCGGACAATCAAGAAAAACGGTGTTATTTCTCTAAACCGGATCAGCTCAAATGAAAAGTCGGATGAAGCATCTTTTCCGGCTAGCTCAAAAATCGAAGATCTTAAGGCCAGCGGGAAAATACTCAAATCAATGAAATTTATGAAAGATGACGTAATGAATTTCTTGGATAATGAACACAAGAAGGATCCGTGATCCCAGTCAGAAGCATGCAACAAAAGCAATGATGATTAATTATCCAAGATCACACGCAATCTTCTGAAACAGGCGGCCGGCTAATGCATGTTTGCCAGATGTCAAAAATGACAAGGCATGTACGCTACCTGAACCTGACCGGTTCGGTTGACCAATCAATGAATGAGAGAGAAATATGACCGTTGTCATATTCTCTATATAATGGAAGCCAATAACAGAAAACAAATAGAGACAACGCACGCGAGCAAGAATCAATAAAGTTTTTCACATATTCAAACCCAAAAGAACCTCCTGAGTTGATTTAGCTATTTTGTTCTCAAAGTGAAATTGTTCTAAGAAGAAATCTGTGTATTTCACCAAATGTAAAAGTATTACATCATTGTGTGAGTGGTGTAACCGACGAGCAGTAAATAAGACTCGTTCGGATTGTGTAGTGTGTTATGTAATATTCTAATTAGTGAATATCCTTATCACTATTTGAGAAGAAGGGGTGACGTAGGAGATTCACTCCGAACATCCATAAAATTTTGTCTTGTGTTCTTCATCTTTACATTCCGTCTTATCTACTCTTACCGAACTGAAACACCTAAAATCTCAACCAAAATAACTAATAACTCCCTTAACCAAACTGGCTTTCTCCTTAAACCGATATCTCCTAAATACCTTCCAAACTGAATCACATACGTTGCTTCAGATTGAAACGGACATTTCCGCACTTGAACTCGGTTCAAGAATCTGTGACAATGTATGCAGTGTTAAGAGCGGTTCTAGTCTTTAACCGGATTAGTTCCAATTTGTGTTGTGTTGTAAGTGATTACCGATTAGCTGGACCTCGGTCCCCTATCGGCCATCCCAATCCTAACACGGTCAATCTCAATTTGCTTGGTTTGATCGTGTTAAACCGGATCATTAGCAATAGAGATAGTAGACTTTGATCACAAAATAGCTTCATAGGACCAGTTGGTGTGAAACAAAGTTCTAAAAGAAGGAATCGAGTCCATAAGAGCTCATTAACGCCAAGAGCCATAGCTCTGTACTCTTCCTCGGCACTAGACCTTGCTACCAGCGCTCGTTTCTTGTTGCGCCAAGTTACCATGTTACCTCCAATAAAGGCACAATAACCTAAGGTGGAACGTCTATCATCCAAAGAGCCAGCCCAATCTAAGTCAGTATATTCTTGAACATCTAGGTGACCTTGAGGCTTAAACAATAAGCCCTTACCCGGTGTTTCCTTTAAGTATCTCGGAATGCGATAGACTATATCCATATGAATCTCGCGAGGATCATGCATGTATTGGCTCACAACACCAACAACATATGTAATGTCAGGTCTAGTATGAGCAAGGTATGTAAGTCTCTCGACTAACCGTTGATATTTCTCCTTATCCACCTCGATACCAACACCTCCGAAGAGCTTATGATTACCTTCAAAAGGTGAGTCCGTAGGTTTGCATCCTTACATCCCAGTATCAGACAGGAGATCAAGGACATACTTCTGTCGGGAGAGAAAGCTCCCACGAGACGATCTAGCTATCTCAATCCCAGGAAAGTACCGCAACAAACACAAGTCTTTGACTTCAAACTTGGCCGCCAACTGTTGTTTGATTAAGTTAATCTCATCTTCATCATCACTCGTTACAATGATGTCATCGACATACACAATCAATATTGTGATCTTGCATCCTTGTCTCTTAACAAACATGGTATGGTCTAAGTTGGTCTGCTTGAACCTAAACTTTATCATAGCACCGTGAAATCTCCCAAACCATGTTCTAGGAGATTGTTTTAGCCCATACAATGTTTTCTTGAGTTTACACACTTTCCCTTCTGTAATGTGAGATGAGAAGCCAAGAGGGACATCCATATAAACTTCTTCCTTTAGGTTGCCATAAAAAAGGCATTTTTCACATCAAGTTGCTGAAGATTTCATCCTAGATTGGTAGTACAAGAAATTAGGAACCGAATAGAGTTCATCTTGGCGACGGGAGAGAACGTCTCGTGATAGTTAATCCCAAGTGTCTGTGTGTACCCCTTCGCAACCAGTCTTGCCTTGTACCTTTCAACTGACCCATCTAGTTTATATTTTACAGTGAACACCCATTTGAATCCAACTGTTTTTTTGCCAACAGGAAGAGTCACAAGATCCCATGTGCCACTCTTCTTAAGAGCATTCATCTCTTCACTCATAGTACATTCCCACTTTGGTTCAAGTATAGAATCCTATCAACGATGAGGAATAGGAATAGAAGACAAAGTGGAAACAAATGCACAATAGGAAGGAGATATAGAATCATAAGAAACAAAGTTAGAAATAGGATGTTGAGTACATTTTCTAGAACATTTTCTAGCAGCTATAGGAAGATCAAGGTCAGAAAGAGAAGGATTGTCGTTTGTATAGGAAGAAGGAGCAACTGTAGGACTAACTTCCGGATCAGACAATTTAGAGGGTAATATAGCATCTTCATGTTGTCTGCATGAGTATGTCACCAAATTCGGTCCATCTAGTCTATCAGGTTTTAAACATGGTTCTCCACTAGAAGGTGCTTCCCTTTCCTCCTATAAACATGATTCTCCACTAGAAGGTGCTTCCCTCTCCTCTTTTATTGGAAAAGGAAGAGGGTCGATGGGAGTGGAAGAAGACTCCATCTTTATTTCTTCTTTTTCTAAACTCTCCCCCCTGAAGAGGTAAACATGAGTTGAAGGTGTAATAAGGAGTTGACTCCCCAAAAGTGACATCATGAATAACAAACACTCGTTTAGTGGGAGGATGATAACATTTATACCCTTTCTAAGTTGGAGAATAACCGATAAAAACACATTTTGAGCCTGGGGATCTAACTTTCCACACGATGGAGCAGAGTTATAAACAAACAAACACATCCAAAGACACGAAATGGGAGAAGATGTTTTGAAGTATGTGGGAGAAATGATGTTGGAGTCTTGAACTTAAGAACAGTAGAGTGAAGACAGTTAATTAAATATGATGTAGTTAAAACAGCATCTCCCCATAGGAAGCTAGGAACATGCATAGTAAACATAAGAGACATAGCAACCTCTAAAAGATGATCATTCTTTCTCTCTGCTATCCCATTTTGCTCAGAAGTTTTGACACATGTAGTATGATGCACAATGCCATGAGAAGATAAGTAAGACTCAAAATCCCCATTAATATACTTTTTACCATTGTCGGTCCGTAAGATTTGTATAACAGTTTGAAATTGTGTATGAATCATAGCATGAAATAATTTAAAACATTCAAATACTTCATTTTTATGATCAATTAAGTAAATTCAGGTGAGACGCGTATAAAAATCAATAAAAGTGACAAACCATCTATAATCGGAACGACTAGTAACCCGAGACGGGCCCCAAACATCAGAATGAATGACAGAAAATGGAGTCATGCTCCTTTGATTACTAATAGGGTAACTGGAACGTTTGTGTTTTGCAAGTTCACATGGTTCACACATAAAGTCAAACCTACTATATTTCTTAATTAAAGTAGAAAAAAGATGTTTTTTTAAGGAAAAAGTAGGAAAAAATGTTCTAATACACCAAATGAGGGATGACCACAACATCTATGCCATGAATGCAAAATCTCTAACGGAGAGTTAGTTGATACTTGGTGGACTATTGGTGAAGAAGTAGGCACATCCTCTAAGACATATAAGCCATTGCAAACTTTACCCCCACCAATCGTCTAACCGGTTATTATGTCCTGAAAAACACAATGAGAAGGAAGAATGTTACCGAGCAATTTAGACACTATGTAATATGTTTAACAGATAACAAATTTGAAGTGAATAATGGAACATGTAAGACAGAGTTCAAAGGTAACTTAGAAGAAAGCTGAATAGACCATTTTCCTAAAATAGGTATAAGGGATCCATCTACAACCCGAACTGTATTTTGTTGAGATAAATAAGAGCTAAACAAGCTAGAAGAATTTGTCATATGGTGAGAGGATCCTGAATCGATGATCCAAAAGTTAGAAGAAGACTGTGAGGTTATTAAGGTAGAAGCCATACCGAAATGGGCAAGATGAGAGGATATAGAAGAAGTAGAAGAGTTGGCTAGCATGTTTTGAAAAGCACTCATCTCTGAAATTGTCAAAGGAACCTCCGCTATAGGTGGAGGAGTATCCATACCAGAAATATGTGTCTCCATTGAAAGGTGAGAATTATATTGACGATGTCCTCTAGAGTCACGACCTCGGTCGCGACCACGGCCACGAAGGTGAGGATGTAGGAGAAAAGACCTATCACGAGTATGCCCCGTCTTTTGGCAGTGATCACACAAAGGTGGACTCACATCAACAAAGGGAGGTGCTACTGACGGGGCAATAACATGAACATGGGTAGCAACAAGAGCAGAACAATCAGAGTGTTCCGATTGAAGAACCATAGTATGTCGTCGAGTCTCCTCCCCCTGAATACGAGCATGGATAGTCGAAACATCAGGGAGTGGAACTTTCCCGATCAATTTTGCCTTAATGGGATCATAGTAGATATCTAGCCCAGCTAGGAAGTCAATCAGACGATCTTCTTCTACAATCCTTTAATAGGCTTCTACATTTTTCGTACATTCTGCTCTAAAGATGCGATAATGATCTAGCTCTGTCCATAACCCAGTCAACTCATAGTAGTACTCTGCTAGTGTCTTGTTACCCTATACTGTCTCCCGAACTCTCTTTCGAATCCCATAAACCTTCGAACAATTTCCAGAATAGGAGTACGTCTTAGCTATCAAGCTCCAAATTTGTTGAGCAGTGGCAAGAAATAGATAGCTCTTTCAAATATTTGGTTCTATAGAATTAAAGAGCCATGTTTTCACCATGGCATTGTCCGATTCCCAATCATCTAGTCTCGGATCATCATCCTTGGGTTTCTTAGACTTCCCATTAATGAATTTATGCATTCTATTGGCTTGAATCGAAAGTAAACAAGCTTGCTACCATGCAAGATAGTTCGACCCATCTAATTTCACAAGGCTAAGAACAAGGGACGAGTTTAAATGATATCCCCGACTAGCACCACTGTCACTATCTTTGGAACTAGGTTTACCTTCTTCCTACATGGAGAATAAATGCAAGCAATCCTCAAGAACAAACCCAATAGTAAATAGAGAGGAAGGGGAAAACTGAAAAGAAACCTTAACCCTAATTCCATAGCTCTGATACCATTTTACGAATGAAAGGATTCAATAATAGGCTTTTCCATTATTATAGCCTCTCCAATAGATGGAGATTATATATAGAGATAAGAGGCTTAAAACCTAATGTATTTGGGCCTTAATATATATATGGGCCTTCATACATAACACCCTAAATATATAAATACTATACAATATTAACCCATTATTTTAACAATTTGGTTGATTTGACGATGAATAAGAAGAAATGTGAGCCTTTCTCTCCTTTATATTATTTTATCCTCCAATAAAGAAGGACAATATTTTGTCTCCCATTTTGCGTATAAAATAAATATCCAATTGCAGCAAAGAGTTAAGAAATCCCAAGGAGATCGTTCTAAAATCAAGAATCCTGAACAGTTCATTTAATTACATTCTTTCCGTTGTTTCTCAAAGTTAAACAAATTCCCAATTAACTAACCCTATATTCATTTTGTTTTCAGGAATTGAATTTTTATTTAGAGGAAGAGTAGATCTAAGCGTCAGAGACGAGCTCCTGTTATCGCTGAATCAAAGCTGATTTCCGTTACTCGTATTAGGGGTAATCTAGATCTTTGTTAATATTAGTAACTTTTCTTTGTTTTTGATATTCTAATTATAACTATTACTGTATTAGGACAGATATGCATCCGATGACAAGGAAGATTTTGTGCACACTTAGATTGAGGTATTTGCAAATATTAAATTGTCAGCTGGGGTATTTTTGAATTGTCAATTGTATTTGCATATGTTGATCTATGAACAGAACATTGTGTTTTGCTCTTAAATTTATGGAATTCAATATTGCACCTTGATTATAAAAGGAACAAAACACTAACTAGCTTATTTATTCATTCACATGCTATATTATTATGAAATGTAGCTATTCTAATGGATTTTTTTTTGTTCTGAGTGAGTGAACAAATTAGTATCAGCCATAGATAATTTTTGCAAGTCTTATTGTACTATGAGTTAATTAAATATCACCCATAGATAATTGGTTGTACTTTTTTATTTGAGATAAGCATTGCTTGTAGTTCTTATTTGTGTTATCCTTCCATCTCATGTAAACCTCAGAAAATGAGTCATAGTACTCGCTCGATCTTTTCTTAAGTTAGATTGCTTTGTAGAGAATTAGTGATGAATGTATATTACAGTTTTAAGTGTTGAATTAGTTACCATATGCACCTATTGAAGGATATTAACACACAACTATATAATATTGCAGATATGGATAAAATTGATATTATATTAATTGGAAGAGGATCTATCAGTGCATTGCCTATTTCTCTTTCAAGATTTGCTTCAAGATCAATGTGCCTCATTCCTAGACAGGTAATATCCCAACATATGGAGTTAGTGGATGAGATTTGCTCATGTTCTAATATGCTTGAACCTAGTTGAAAACACTTATTTTTATATTTCTATCTGGATCCCTTTCCACATTAGAAATTAAAATTAAATTTCTGAAACAGTCTCTATCCAGATACAGAAACGAAAATTATATTTTAAGCTAGGGTCTCACTAAAATTAGTTTTAAAATGTTTGTGTATCTAGAGGATTTCAAAGATGTTATAGAATGGAGGATTTCAAAGATTCTAGTCACAAAGCTTCTTTATCTTCTAAAGTTAGGGAGGTTTGTCTCCCTTTCTCTTTATTCTTATTTCTTTACTCTCATAAGGCAGTTCTTACCATTATTGGCAAACCCAAATATTCGAAATAGTTCTAAGAATCTATACTTGAATTTAGATTGCTTATTCTTTTTGTATTAATAATTAATCCTTCAAGAGCTAATGTGTGATCATATCCTTTAACGGTCAAAATTGGTATCTACAATGGCATCATTTATTATGCACAAGCCTCATGAGATCTCTCCTTTCACTAAATCTCCAATGAGGACGGTAAAATGCAAACCAATCATAAAAGAGTCCTCCATTTGTATGTCTTCTTAACTTCTCTTGTCAATTCTTTATATAATCTAAATAATTGTGTTTTTGTAACCCTCTTGAACATCTTTTTCACACTAGATATCAAACTAAGTGAATTGTGATGGTTGATTTTATTATTTGGTCTTGTTCAAACCGTTCTAAACTTACATGGGAGAAGTCTAAAGACTTGAAAATGAAAATGGAAGTAGACTCTACTTTTGTAAAAGAAAAGCAATCGTTGAAGAAGGCGAAAGAGGAACAAGTTGAAAGTGATAAGAATGAAGATCCTTCTATTGCTGAAAAGTATTCTCTTGTAAATGTCCCTGCCATAAATCTGACACCAGATCAGGTGTGTTTATACTTCTTGCATACATTTACTTTATATGATTATGGCTGAAGAAAATAGTGTTTCTTGGTTGGATAAATGAACTAGGGTTTTCTTTATGTGTACCAAGAGCATTCAAGTTGATGATAGTGGCTTGTGATACTATCCTAAACAATAGTATAAACTAAAAGGCACTGTCGAGCTGATCTTTTTTTATAAATTAATCCTTGTGACCTTGAGAATTCTAGTTTCTTCATATACATTTCAATTTATGTTCTTTTGCAGCTAAAAGAGAAGAAACACCAATTATTCCTCAAGACTACATCTGAGGGTCGGTTGCGAGCGAAATAGAAATGTTTCGATGATGAAGTTGAACGTAATTTAAAAATAAATCATTTTTGTTTTTATTTGAAAAAAGTTAATACTGATTGATTTAATAACCAATCGCCAATGCCTTATTAAGTGGCCCCGATTGGTTGACCCCATGGCCTTACTAAGTAGCACTGATTGGCTGAGCAACCAATCACCATAGCCTTACTAAGCAGCCCTGATTGGTTGGGCAACCAATCGCCATAACCTAATTGAGAAGCATTGATTAGTTACGAACCAATTGTTGTTACATTAGAGGGTAACAACGAGAAAGCGTCTACCGATTGAGACCAATTGAAACAAAACCAATCGGTATAGAGTAATACTAATTGGTAACCATGGCAATACCGAGTGGTTTACCAATCGGTATAGGCCCTTTTTAAGTAGTGTTAGCTAGGCTTTCATTTCGGCATGCATAGCTTGAACTTAAACCATATTGTGTTCATATTTCGTAGAAGATGATTGTTCTGCTACTGGAATTGGTCTCCCGTGTGGTCCCATGGGGTTAAGTTCCTCTTTGGGTATCCCGTGTTGGGTCTGTGTTGTTAGTTCAAAATCTTCGTTGGAGTTTTCTTATAAAGAGACATCCTTTTAGTTTTGAGGGTTAATAGAACGGGAATTAGTGGGAGTGAACATAATCTGGCTATGTTGGGTAGGAAATCTAGAAGAATGTATGTTTTAGGATGTGGACAGTATTGATTGATTAGCCAAAGTATTTGTGATCATCATGAGTTGTTCTTTCACATCTTGTAAAGTTGGCTTCATTTCCCTGAATTTGGTCGTAAACACCGTTTTAGGTGTTGGAGTTTCTTTGGTCATGCGGTGGCGTATGAAATGACTGGTTTTTCATCTCTATTTCTGGGTGGTCGTGTCGGATGTCGTAGTTGTGGACTGTTACAAAAAGAAAAGATGAGGATATATAATTGTAACATAAGTATAATAAAATGCATATGCTGTAAAATTAATCATAGGGAATGAACATCTCCTTGTGATTCAAATGCCATAACATAGAGTTATTATACAAAACATACTCGATAAGGTTTTTACAGACCATCTCTCTTGTTGATATTTATAGAGAGAGTCTAAAAGGGGAAAAGTATTGACAAAACTATAGGCTCTTAGGTCCTACTACAACTTGATCCTACACTAGAATCTTCCTGCTCTTTATTCTTCTTAATCCGCTTGTATTTTCGAGAATGATAGTCAGGTTATTCTTCTGTTTCTTCGAAATTCCCATCTGAGAGGCGTTGTTCCATTTCTCTAGATATCCCACATAGGCCTTGTGTGGTCAATCAGCATGTCAATGGGTTCCCACAAAAGGGGACATAAAGTTACGAATAAACTATTTGAAGAGGTTATGGGTGTAGTAGGAGGTAACTCATTCCAAGCCCACAAGCATGATAATGGGTTCATCGTCCATTATGTAAGGCATTTTTTTGATGGAATACCAAGGGAGTAATTCTCTAACTTCACTATCATCTTATACGAGAGGTTTCGTCGAAGCTTTCATCATTCTTCAGCATTGAAGAGAAGGGGACATGATGTCTTTAGGACATACTATTAGCAAGCATCCGAGTTTATGGAGCAGCCAAATATAGAGAACTAGAGGTGAACCTTTTTTTCTCACAGAAGTGCTTAAGAATGAGTGGTTCAAAACCATCAACGTTTTAGCCAAAATGTTACATACGAGGTCTTTGTTTCCCTACGCATGTGGTATGCTACCTATAGGATTTTGGATGATGGCTTGTCATCTGCTAGAGCAAGGAATAAGTGGGCCAACAAGACCGTTACCATCATCATGGAGGAGCCCAAAGTTCGAGGAATCTCTCCATTTTTGACTCCTATCTTTGTCCATTTCTAGAAGTCGATGGCGTTTTTTAAGTCTTTGGTAAATTCGTATTCCTCTTCTAAGAGTTTTCTTAAAGACATTGATTACACAAATGGTTTCAGATGTAGAAAATTCTTGTTGTCTATCATTAGGATAACTCGAGATTCTTCTATAGTTGGGCATATTTGTCTTTCTCCCATGAAGTAAACCCGACCAACGAGGCTCCATCTCCCCTGCATTTGCATCATGAAGGTTTTGTTTATTTTGAAATTGATAAACTTCATGAAGGGAGTCCACCTATAGATTTCATGTTTCCAATCGTTTTTGTGGAAGTTATAGATCCATGGGATTAGGGCGATATCCTTCAGCATGGACATTGTCTGAGATTATAAATTCAATACGTTTAAAAAATGTGTTTATTTTGAAGAAGGAATATTTTTTAGATGTTCACTTAGATTATAGATGCATACGTATAATACATATATAGTAGTCATATAAGGGTTGTATTGACGATATTTTTGTTGTTTGGGCACGACAAACAACCGATTGGGAGAGAGTTTCCAGTTTTTTTGTGCTAAGGGAAATCATAATAAAATATCATTCAACGATAGTGTAGGGTAAAACTACTACCATAAACTAGGGAATATCAACTCAATTGGGAATTTCCTCCACTTCCACAATGCCTACGTCCTATTGGACAACTCATCGCCAATGGGTGGGGTCAATTCCTTGCATTCTAGTTTTTTCGCTCGCAAAGTTACTCATTGTGTAACAAGTTGTCGTTCCTCATCGACAATCTTTGCACATAAGTGTAGAAGTACCGATTCCAATCGTGTACTTCTTGCAAGTAATGTTAGGGTTTGATATCATTTGCAGGTATATATATTTAATATGATAAAACCTATGCATCCCTTAACTACGGTACCTTTTTGGGGGGGAAATGACTTAACATCATTTCATTAAAAATTCTCAAAAACGGAAAAAAAAAATGAGTTTCTGTATTTTCCTAGGCAGGCTTAGGAAAATTAAGTTTGTTATGGTCTAAAAACAAATGAATTACAAATAATCATTGGAATTACAAACAAATTTAAATTGCATTTATCGCACTAAAAAACAATGTCTTTGGTGACTTCCTAATATGATACCTTCCAGTTTCTATAGAGGTCCAATTCTGTTCGTTTTTTGGAACTCTTCTCCACATCTGAAAGTTCGCGCTACAGTCATTTATAATATCATCCCAAGTCTATTCCAGACTTCTTCGAGTCCTCGAGAATGCCCTCGCGTTTCTCTCCCGCCACATGTTGTAAACTGTTGAGCCTAATCCGCATTTGAAAATCTTTGACTTAAACTTTGTGCCCTTCGCTTTCTTTACAACCACTTCCTTAATTTATTTTCAGTCTCCCAAAAATCTGGTCATCTCCATATTTTTTTTCAAATTTATTCCAAAGTTTCGAGGTAAATGAACAGATCATGAAGAAATGATCATCTATTTCTTCATTCCTTTCACATAGTAGACAATTTGAATCTGGAATTTCCATGTACTTCCTGACGCGATCTCTCGTGTTTAGATTTTCCTGAAATGCAAGTCATAGGATGAATTGGTGGCTCAGGATAACCTTTGACAACAAGACTAGATTAGCCTAATCTACTGTTTTCTCTTTCTCTCGAATGGTGTTTCACACTTTTTTTGAAATAATTTTCCCATTTTCCTCGGCTTTCATTGATGTACGTCTGTTCTTTTTGTTGAATTGGATGTTACTGATATATTCAAGAATGCGCCACCCCAACGATATTTGTCTAAGAAGCGAATTCCATAGCCCGTCTTTAATGTCTCTAACCTTGATAGCTAGGCAGTCCCGTCTGATCCTCACATTTCAAAATTTCTCTTTTTTGATTAGCGGTTAGTTCTCATATCAGAGATCATGCCAAAACATTGTGTTTCTACCATCTTCCCAACTAATATAAAAAAAAAAGTACTACAATATTGTTGCTTTTCTTAAGGATTTTCTTTAACGACCATCCCATACTTTTTCTTATTTTGGATGTCCAAACGCTTGATTCGTGTTTCATAAACTGGGTGTGGACCCACTTGATCTAAAGTGATTCTTGTTTGCTCTCGATGACCCATAGGTGCTTATACTTCAACGCTTTATTCTATTCAACATAATTTTTAAGCTCTATGTCGCATTCTTTCTTTGATTTGCAAAGTGCGGTCCACTTAACCTTCTTCCCGCCTCTCCCGTTTTTTCCCCAAATAAAGTTTCTCATTAGCGCCAAGTTCTTTTATTACCTTCTTCGGGAGCACGAGTTAGTGCGACCAGTAACCGATGATTCTTATTACCACGCTTTTGACCAACTCAATTCTTCCAGCGTATGTAAGTTTCTTTGCTTCCCAACCAAAAATTGAGTTCTTCACTTTCTAGATTAGTTGTCTGCAGTGAGAGATTTTGATTTGTTTTGTCGTGAGTGGTATGCCTAAGTATTTTACCGGGAAGCTTCCTTTTGTGATTCCCATGATGTTGTAGATGTTTTCTTTCATTTCCTATTTTACTCCTCTATAGAATGCCCAAGTTCTTATTCTCATTCATAGTCAAACCTGTAAGCTCAAAAAAAAATGTTAGAGCAGCTCTTATAGTTTTTATGGAATCTACGTCAGCATGCGCGAGAATGAACAAATCGTTAGAAAGCATAAATGCACGAGAATGTAAAATAAAAGATATTGTTTTCAAGTATTTTTTTCCATAAAATGACCAACCTTCTATCCTAATTAAGAACATAAAAAAAATATTATGAACACAAAAAGTATTACTTTTACTAGCTACATTATAGAAATTAAACTCACTTCAAAACCTAAATTAATCCAAGAAAACTAATAAAATAACATTTGTATTGATATTCCATTATATGAATAATAACAAAATTTGAGTGGAATAACAATTTTATTAAAGATTATATTTTCAACATTCTACTCTCTATTAAACATTTGAAAATTTTAATACTTATATAACATGAGAATTAGGGCTACAAATGAGCCGAGCCGAGCTAATACCAACTTCAGCTCGAGTTCAACTCGATTAAATATTTATTAGTTCCTCTAGAACAAATTTACAAATTTAAGCTCAAGCTTAACTCGACTATTTACCTACAAGCATGGCTTAACTCGAACAACTTTAACTAAAATTAAATTTTCAAGCTCGAGTTTAAATTCGAACTCGAACTCAAACCAAAATATATTTTCAAAACGAAATTATCAAACTTCAAAACATATTTTACGGAAAAAATGATTGAGTAATTTGAGTTTATGAATTCTTGAATTAAATAATAATAAAAAAATAAAGCGACAAAAGAATAGAGAGTGTTTGTGAATAAGTGAGAGAAATTGTGAAGAGCTTCTATAAGTAGGAGAAATTGTGATAAATAAAAGAGAGTAGAATATTTTTGAATAAAAGAGAGAAATTGTGAAAATTGAAAATGTTTTTGAATATGTAAGAGAAATTGTGATAAATAAAGAATACGTAAAAATATATGATATGATTGTTAGATTGTATTATTTTATAATATAATATATATATATATAAATATTTTGTGGAATATATCTACTGAATATATTATAATATAATATGGCAATGTTTAGTAGAGGGTATTAGTTATATAGGTATAAGTAGTAATGAGTATAAATTGTAAAGAGGTATTAGAAAATATAAATTATATAGGTTATTAGTGTTTGGTTGAGAATATAAAATAAGTATAAATTATATAAGTTTTTTTATTTTATGTTTTGTTGGTGGTATAAAAAAGTTGTAAAAAGTATAAAAGACTATTTTACCCTTATTTATATAAAATATTTTTAATTATTGTTTTAGGTAGTTGTATTATAATTATATTAAAATTAATATATTTTTCATAATGTATTTTGCATTATTAATTATTTTGAAAATAATAAAAATAACATATAATTATCCTATAAATATATATTTTAGATAAATATTATTATTGTATTATAATTATTTATAATTTAACTTTAAAATTTATATAAATAATTATAAATAATTAATATTATCACCACTACAAAACACAATCATAAATAAAATAATAGAATAAATAAAATATATTATTTTTACTAAAGATAAGTAAATAAGATAAAAGTAAAAGAATATGAAACAAATAAGATGAAAAAGAAAAAAATAAGAGGAATAATAAGGTAAGAAGGAATATAATTATAATAAAAAAATGTGAGGATAATAATGGAATAAAAAAAATATTAAAAGTTTTTAACAAGTGAATTTAGTTATAATTTTATACTTAATTAGTTAGAATATAAGTTATACTGATTAAATGAATATAGTTATAAAAGTATACAACCAAACAGTTAATAAACTTGACTGTAAACTTGATTGTAATCCTTATGAACCGGGGCTATATATTCTAATAATGTAGGATTAGGGAATTTGGGTCTCTATTTTGATTTTTTTAGAATAATAGGATATAATAATTCGGATGTGACATATTAACTTTGTACTAAGAGAACTATGAAAAATATTTTTTTTATATTTTAATATTAAAATACATAAACAAATAAATAATTAAGTTCAAAAACACTTAATAAGTTACCGAACAAATATTATATGAGCTCGAGTTCGGCTCAAATATTTAACGACTCGGCTTGAGCGCAGCTTGAGCTTAGCTTTGATTGTGCGGCTCACAAATAGCTTGACTCAATTGCCGCCTTAAAGAGAACAATTAATTAACACTTTTATCTTAACGTAGCAGATTGTCCGTTGTCCTTAAACATATGTACTATAAAAAATTGGCTCATTTAACCTCTCTTAATAAATTATGATTAATTTTTTAAAATTTATATATTTATTAATTAAATATTAATATATTTTCTCTCCTTTTTTCCATTAATAAATGAACCCTCTACTTTATTATTTCTTATATATATATATATATATATATATATATATATATATATATATATTATTAATTATTTTAATTTTATATTTTTTTATGTTTTTTTATATTAACATTAATCATTAATTATTTTAAAATTGTTTGATCCAATGATTGAATATAACAATGACTGGGGGACCGGGGTTGACCGGTTATCGCGTTTCACTCAAAGAGGTGGTGATTAATCCGGTTAGAGATTAATACCGGGGTTTCAATACTACACAAACTGTCACAAACCCTTGAACCGAGTTCAAGCGCGGAAGTGGTTTGTTTCAGGTTGAAGCAGCACACACACAAGATAGGCAGAACCAGATTTGGGTAGGATAGGTTTGGAGATTGCTGGGTCGGTCTTGTAACTCAGTAAGTCAGTTTAGGTAGTGTTGAATCGGTTATAGCGATATAAGTGGGTTAGTGCAGATCGGTTATAAAGTAAATCAGGCGGAAAGTAAATAACAAGACAGGTTTTTATGAATGTTCGGAGATAAAACTCCTACGTCACTCATTTCTCTCGAAACCGCGAGAAGGATATTCACTATAGATTACAAACACAATCCGATCGAGACTTATTTCCTGCTCGATAAACACCCGTATAATTTTAACCGAAATTGTAGAATTACACTTCAACTTAGCACTTAAGCTTTCTAGAGATAGAACACAATCTTATCACTTGTAAATTAATTGTCCACTGTGTCCCGCATTTACTCCTCTTCAGCTCCTTCTTTTATAGGTGAAATGTGCCAACGGTCACATTTCATTTCCTTGAATCTGATAGGTTGAGCAGAGGTTCAGTGATTCAGACCTGGCGGTCTAGTTTTCAGACCTGGCGGTCTAGTCTTCCAGTGTGTAAGTCAAACCGGCTAGGTTTGTCTTTTACTCAATGTGGTAACTGTCGGTTAGACAGTTGTCTGTACTTGGAAGATTGCCTTTCTGATTTATCCTGAAGTGGAAAGATCTTGTAGGATGGTCTTCTGCAGCCTGCAGACTGTCCTCAGACTTGTATGAATATGGCAATGTTCAGTCTGTTCCTTTGGCATCATTCTCAAAAGATACCCGAAGTGTCTTTTTATGCTGATCGTTTATGTGTGTTAACCGGATGGCTTCCGGTTATTCCTTGGCTTCTAAATGACCGACTGTCTAGTGTTTCCGGCCTTCTATTTTGACCGATCTTGTCTTTCTTGTTCGGTCAGGTTTTTGGTCGGATTGATAACTTGACTGGTTGAGTTTCTTGGCCTATTGAGTTGCTTGACCGGTTTCGTTGCTTGACCGTTCCTGCATAGGAGATTTGTTTGTGTTAAGTTCTATTAACCGGTCTAATTTTATCTTATCAATTTCTCCCTTTTTGATTATTTTATTTAAAATATTCAAAATCATGCAAGAATTGAAATATAGGCCGGTTTCCAAAAATCACTTTATATATATATAAGAAAACACTAAAACAAAAAGCTATATATATATATATAAATAACCGAAATAAACATAAGTAAAGATAGGAAATGAAACCCCTATTTCTTAGATCTGGACGGTAGGAATTGGTCCATCATTGCATCGGTAGGTTGTCCCTTAGCTGGTTGATCCGGCCTTGAAGAGGAACCTCCAGCTCCCGAGGTGCCGGTTTGAGAAGATAGCGGCTGAGCGATCGTTCCGATTGGAATTGCATCTAAAACCCGCTGTCTTGTGAGTTGCGGCTGATCATCTTCTTCAAAATCATCGTCTTTGTGCAAAGTTGGGTTGAGTGGAGGGTCAACAACTGTCTCGGTGATTTTGTGCAGCAGTATGTTGACTTGCTCCTTCTTTGAATGTGCTTTCCTTTTTCGTGTGGCCGGAGCCGATGAGGAGACAACCGCCTGGGACTTCTTGTGAATCTTGGCATAATCCTCGTACAATTGTTTCTAGGCCTGTAGCCGCTTAGCATCTTCGGCTTGTGTTGCCGCTATGGTTTTTGCGAGAGCCAGATTTTTGGCCGTTACTTTGGCTATGTTCGCATCAGACCACGCCGCCTCCTTCTTTTTCCGCGTCTCCTCATCCAGTGCGTCTTGAAGTTGCCGGGCCGCGAGGGCATTCGCCTCCTCAATTGCCTTATCCGCGGCAAGTTTGGCCTTTATTAACTCAGTCACCTGTTCGGTGACCGCCTTGAGGTCGGCTTCAAGCTTGGTATTTCTGTCCTCAAGACTTGCATTCTTCTCTTCGAGGCTTATGACCCTGTCAAGTGTGGAACCGGCTTGGGCATTTGACCACTCCAGGTCCTTATCGACCTTTGTCAGCCGTTGCTCGGTCTTTTCTTAAGACCGTTCCATCTCTGTTACCCTTTGGCTGACCGACTCGAGGTCATCCGTCAACTTCGGAGTCATGTCCTCCAAGGCTATTGTTCTCTTAAGATGAACGTCGTACAGTACATCGGCATGACCGTAGTTGGTTTCGACCGACGTGATCCGCTTGACCGCATCGCCAAGATCATCCCTTGTTGTCTCGGCTATCTTAACCGCTTGGACCGCGGTTTTCTTAAGTTTCTTCTTCCACGGTCGAACCACGTCGTTGGCAAATTCGTTGATGATAGATATGACCTTCTCTTTCATAATGGCCTGTTCTAAATCCCCGGGTTGATCAGATGCACGTGCGTCGGTGAGAGGTGTCTCTGTCCTTTCGTCGATCATGTTGATTGTCTGATCCGCTGGAGAAGAAGATAACTCTGCATCCCCCAGATTCTGACCGTCAACATTCTCATGAGGCGGTGAGTGTGTTCCTATGACCAGTTGATCTTTCGGTCTAGGGACTAGGTACCAGACTTTGTTACTCTCAAACTAGTTTAACTCTTCTTGCATTCCCAAGATCCAATCCGGATCTTACAATGCTTCATCCACTCTTTTCAGCTCAATTTGGGATATAAAGGCGGAATTAAAGTATTCCTCCAAGATTGAGAAAGACAGATCTGAATGGACTAGTGAAAATAAGAAGAGCAACAACCTCGACAACCTAGCCAAAGACATCTTGTACAGAACCTTAGTTGACAACATGTTTAACTACATCATATCCTGCGATACTGCCAAAGTAATCTTGGAGAGGCTGACTCAACTATGTGAAGGCAACGAGAAGACCAAAGAGAACAAGCTTATAGTTGCCATATAGTAGTTTAAAAACTTTAAGATGCATTTTTGAGAGACGATGTCTGAATTTGATGTAAGATTCAGCAAGATTATCACTACTCTCTCTATTTTGGGCTAGACTTACAACAACAGAGAGGTTGCAATCAAAGTCATGCATGCTCTGCCTAGGGAGTGAGATATTAAGACAATGGTGATGAGGGAGTCAAAAGATCTCAACGAGATGGAGCTCTTTGACTTGTTGGCCGATCTGAAAGCTTATGAGTTTGAGATAAACTCTAGGAATGAAGAGGAGCTTTTCACATCTACTATTGCAACTAAGGCGTTGGTGACTACTAAGGAGCCACATGCTGCCACTGATGTCTACGGCGACGCCATGACTCTCTTCGTGAAGAAATTTGGAAAATTCGAGAAATTCGGAAAATTCATGAAGAAGAGCAATTCTAACTCGAACTCTTCAAATAATAACAATAACGATAATAATAAATCCAAGGCTAACGTAAAGTGTTTTAACTGTGATAAACTAGGTCATTAAAAATAGGAATGCAAGAAGCCAAAAATGTGATGAGAAGAAGAAGAACAACAAAGAGCTGAAGGCCCTCGTGGCGGCTGATAACAAAACTAAATGGGCCCAAAACGATTCAGATGACTCATCATCTAGCGATAGTGATGATGAAGAGGTCACTTGTTTCATAACAAAGGAAGAAATTGATTCTGGGGTATTTTACTTCTTCTCTAAAGAATTTACAAGATATAATTAACTGATGCACTCAATGACATGGTTAGTGAGTACAAGAAGTTGTCAGACTCTTGTAATAAATGAGATTGAAATATGAAACTGATAAACCTTCTTCATCTCAAACTTCTAAACCAAAAGTTTTTGAAAACAACACAGTAGAGCTATCATCTAAGAATGAGAAGCTCAAGAAAAAGTGTGTTGAGGCCATTCAGATGAAAATCTGGTTTAGGATTTGACACTGGCAACTCAGACAAGTCCTATAAGAAGTTAAACTCAGCAAAAGACAAGTTTAAGCCAATAAACTTTATCATAAGGATTTTAACTAACAATGGAATTGATCCAAGCTATAAGGACTTAACCTTAAAGGATGAGATTATTTATGTTCCACCAACTGTAAGCTGGCTGAAACCTAGGAAGGAAACAACCAACAAATCTGGTAAATCAAAATCTGACAAGAAATCAGGAAGTTTTAGACAAAAACCATCCTCTAAGGTTAACAATTCAACTGATAACAGGAAGACGTCCTTTAAGTATAAAGTTACGCATTAATCACAACACAACATGGGAAATTCATCCAAATAACTCAAATATGGATTCCTAAGGGACTGATTGATCGAGGACCCAAATAAATGTGTGTACCAAAAGATTGTAAATATGTATTTGTGTAGGTCCAATAGGTCAGCTGCATGGAGGAACTCGGAAGCATATTCTTCTAAGAATATGCTCAGCAAGTGGTAGATGTGTTTGCATAACCACTCCCTAGACTAAGTTTTGGTCTTGTAGACCTCAAAATTATTTAGTGTTTAAAAACATGAATAAATTGAAGGGAAGATTATTGACGTTTGAAATAATTGGACAGACTTAGTAAGATAGAGGTCTAAATTGATCTGATTAGATCAGTCGTCAAAAGGAGATACGTACTTAGAAGAAAACTTGCTTAAGAAACTTACAAATTATGTTTGGTTAGACGTCATCTGAACAGACGTCTAAAGTGCCATTAGACAAGATTAGTTAGACGCCGTCTGAACAGACGTCTAAAGTGCCTTTAGAGACGCGTAGTTAGACGTCGTCTAAACAGACATCTAAAGTGCCTTTAGACACGCATAAATAGACGTCGTCTGAACATACGTCTACCCAACATAGATGCAAGGGATGTGGATAGCATGTTAGATGTCTAACTACGGGTTCCCTTAGACTTCTCATCTTTAGACCAATTTAAGACAACTGTCAATTCAATATGCGCTGTCACTTAATTTTTCCACTCAAACAATAAAACAGTCATATTCTAATTTTGAATAACTTAAAAACACATGTTTCTCAAAGTTTAAAAATATGATTGATATACCCTTAAATTAATTATTTCAAGTTTTGTAACTTATAGGAACTTGGTAAATTCATTTAATAATGACGACTTTTGGGAAAATGCGTCTAAAATTAATTGACGGTCCTATTTCAAAAGGTGATGGTTGAACAAGTGACTATTCAAATTCTATTGAAGGATATCTTGCATGCCTAAAGGATTTTTACACTTTGCATACTTGAAAACCCTAGTATTCTCTTTGCCTTCTCTCTAAAAGAAACTCAGATTTCACATGTTGTTTAATCTGTTTCTCACACTCAAATATGGATGATAAGAATATTGTTTCTCTTTCTCACAACACCTTGCAGGAAGACTTCGATTCAGTCTATTCTCTTGAGCAACAAGATATCGTGGACATGTTCAAGTCTCTTGAGTCTTCTGGCCTCAAGAAGTATCTCAACGGCCCCTATATTCTTTATAAAGGAGAAGTGCGTGAGTTCATCAAGCCAGAGAAGGTGGTCAATGATTCTATAGAGGCGACGGTGAACGCCACATCTATCTCCTTCTCTGAATCTATGTTTGCCGTGTTCTTTAAACTACCATCTGAGGGTCATACCTTTGACATTGTGATTCCTTCCCAGATTATTTTAGAAATGAAGATGGTCTTCTCAAACTCAGATAGTCCGATCAACATAAATGGGAAGAAGAAAGTCATGAAGCCCCAAGTTTGCCTTCTAAACGATTTTGTGGCTAAGGCGCTTCAGGCTAGGGCAGGATCGTTCGATCAGTACACCCAATATAAATTTGAATACATGGTGGCCATAACCAAAGACATGCAAATCAAGTAGACGTCTACCATGTTCTCAAATCACTTCTAGTTGATCTATTCAAAAGGAAAGTAGAGTGCGGGATTTTCTATTCAACTCGGCTGGTTTTTGGAGCATCTGGGTGTTCCCATGGGTAAGGGTGAGGCCTTAAACCCCTTCCGGATATTAACTGGAATGTCAGTAATGAGCACTGTGGGGAGATTTAAACTATCTAAGGAATTGAATCCTGAATGTTCCAGTCAACAAAAAGCGACAAGCGACCTCTCACTGTACGACGAGCGCTAATAGAACTAAATCTTCATTCATGGAGTCCGAAGAAAGCTCGACTAGCCAGAAAAAAGAAAATATTGGGGACTTAGAAGAGGTCGAATCCTCCCTGAAATGACAAGAGAAGGAAACCCCCCATCGCCGTCGTCCCCATTTCTTCTCTCTTTCCATCTCTTTCACCCAGCCCAATGAAAAAGTAGGCTAGGCCATCTGTTGTGTCACTAATCAAATGAAGGCGTCTAAGGCTTCCAAAGCGACATCCAAGGTAACTTCCTCTGTTCCTACAGCAGTAGTGCCAAATATTGAAGTTCTTGTGATGGAACATGCTGAAGGACCAACTATTGAGCCAGTTGGACAAAAATTGAATATTTTAATAGGGAAAACTCGTCTTATGTTCTTGATGAACTAGTAGATTTTAATGCTACTGGTAATGTTAATGTAACTACCGCAATAGAGCAGGTTATTGCTCCCTCTCCTGTTGCTGTTGTCTCTTCCAAACAGGCTCCCATTTAGACGAATGCTGCGACGTTTGTTGTTGAAACATTGGAAGAACAACCGGTTCAAAAGGGAATTAGAATTGTAACAGAAATTCCAAAAGGCATGTTTCAAAAGGATCTTTCTCCTTTTGAAATTCTAAGAGCAGCCAGAGGGGAACCAGACATTTCTTTTAGAGAACCAGTAGCTATTCCCACTCCAACCGTGGTTCCTGGTAAAGAAAAGGGTGTTGCTGAAGAAACTCTAGAAAACGTTTCGGAGGCCAACCTCATCTATAATCATATCATGGAGCAGGTTGAAGTAAAAACTCTCGGAAAGATCGAAGTCTTCGATACTTGGAAGAGTCACAAACTCTTTTTACAATATGATGAAATTATCACCAGCAAGAAAATCATTACCGAATGGAAAGAACTAATGAGAATGGATAAGTGGGTCCTCAATTGGGAAAAATCTTCAAGTGTCCATGAGGCTCTTGCTAGAAGAGAACTCGTTGTGCCCAATGCAATGGGACATGCCCTTTTCCCTTTTCTTGAGGCAAGAAAATCTAAATTTAACCCTCTTGATAGAAATGCCAATTCAAAAAGAAAGAAAAAGGCACTTAAGCGTCTTGACCTGCTTTAAGATGGTTACTGCTGTACCATCCTCTAATTATTCCATGGTACTGGATCTTCCAGATCTGAATTCTTCCGCTCGAAATCATCTCAGGCAGAGCTTAATCACGAAGAAGAGGAGGAACCTGTCACTCTTGCTAATGACCCTTCTTCCCCACAAGGCGAATGTCTCCTCTTTCCTCAAGTTGAGTAGACACCTCTTTTGTCTAACGCCAAACAAGATCCTCTAATTCTCTAGGAAGAGGAAGTTGTTGTCCCTAACGCTGAACAGGCTTCTCTTTGTCAAAAAATGAGGCCTGAACAAAGAAAGTCTCCATCTGTTGAGGGGGAACCCTCGATGATTCAAGAAATAGCACAGAGTTCACATGCTGAGGGGAATCTTTGAAGCCATTTCATCAAGAGAAGAATCCATGCATTGAGAGGGAACCTTTGATGACGTCTGATCAAGAGAAGAATCCATCAGCCGAGAAGGAACATTCTCCAAGAGTCTTAGAGTTAGAAAAAGGTAAGTCCTCTTCATCTTTTAAAGAAAGAATATCCCCTCTTCCTACCAATCGTCAATCATCTCCTATGAGGATAGCCAGTTCTCTCCATGAACATTTCTATAAAGATCCTCCTCAAATTGAGATATTTCAGATGCTGACAATCTATTGGATAATGAGATCCAGGACAACAAAAATGACTCTGGAATTATGAAGGATGCGTCTCTTGATCACAACCAGGACAACAAACTAGAATGGTGCTTACAGATAAACATAAATGTCAACCCTATTCATTCTGCTTCAGCACATTCTCATGTTGTATCCTCCGGTCCTCAATCGTTTGAGGAAGCTTCTCCCGGAAACACAAAGCTTCACAACTCCATGTTGGATGCATTGGGCGCTATACAACATAATCTTAAAAAGGGGTCTGCAACACATAAATAAACTATGTACTCCATTTTTACTGTTCATAAAGAAACTGAGAATACACTAAAGAGAAACACATACGAAGTGAACCTCCTTCATACTCATTATAAAAAGCTAGAAAAGAACTTTCAAAGACAATAGTCGGATTATCATGCCAAATCAAATAACTTCAACTTAGAACTTCACCAAGAGATAAGGTCTATGATTGGAATGGTTCAGTCCTAAATAGTGGAGGTTGTCATTTCTTTGAGAAGCATCGAAGCCGAAAGATTTAAGCAAGCATATACCGTTACAAGGCGTTATCAAGATGAAGAAGATGTTGCAGCTGCTGCTAAAAAAGAAAGAGCCCTTATTGCTATAAACCATGATAATATTAAAAAGAGAGAAGGAAGTAATAGAAGGGGGGTCAACTTCAGCTCATGTTACAGAGGTAGCTGCCAATCTGAAAGAGGCGGCCGTGGTCATAGAGAAGACATAAGTGATAGAGGTGGTGGAAATGGTGGTCGAAAATTGTCGCGGTCTCAAAGCCTTCTAATAGGGGAAGATGTCCTTCCACATCAAGATCCAAGAGTTAAAAGGCAAGGATCCTAAATCTATTATCATGTGTTTCTGTGTTTTCCTGAAAGTAGATGAACATATTTGAATACTTTAGTTAATTCACTATGTTTGAAATTCGTTTTGAAGTTTTGATTTATTCTTTCAATCTAACTTATAATTGTCTGGTTTTAACATCATCCAAAAGGAGGAAATTATTAGGAAAATTATAACAAGAAAAGAAAGAAAGACATGGTTTCATTAACTTTAAAAATAATACAAAAGCCCTTTATATTTTGGAACATGATTTTGATGATGTTATTAAGTTCAAGTTAAGTGGTCTATTTATTTTATATAGGAACAAATCTAAAAGACAGCGCTACCCTAGACGTGGTCTAAAGTAAGTTATCTTAGACGCATAACGTAGTTAGACGAGGTCTAACTCCTCCATACGGAGTCTGAAGAGAAACGTAGTTAGACGAGGCCTAACTCCTTTAGACAGAGTCTGAAGGGAAATGTAGTCAGACGAGGTCAAACTCTTTTAGATGTGGTCTGAAGGGAAATGTAGTTAGACGAGGTCTAACACCTTCAGACAGAGTCTGGAGGGAAACGTAGTTAGACGAGGTCTAACTACTTTAGAAGTGGTCTGAAGGGAAACGTAGTTAGACAAGGTCTAACTACTTCAGACGTAGTCTGAAGGGATGCGTAGTTAGACGAGGTCTAACTCCTTCAGACATGGTCTGAAAGGAAATGTAGTTAGACGAGGTCTAACTCCTTTAGACGGAGTCTGAAGGGAAACGTAGTTAGATGAAGTCTAACTCCTTTAGACGTGGTATGAAGGGAAACATAGTTACAAGAGGTCTAACTCCTTCAGACAAAGTCAAAAGGGATGCATAGTTAAATGAGGTCTAACACCTTCAGACGTGGTTTGAAGGGAAACGTAGTTAGATGAGGTCTAACTCCTTCAGATGGAGTCTGAAGGGATGCGTAGTTAGACGAACTCTAACTCCTTCAGACGAGGTCTGAAGAGATACGTAGTTATATGAACTTTAACTCCTTCAGACGAGGTCTGAAGGGATACGTAGTTAGACGAGGTCTAACTCCTTCAGACGAGGTCTGAAGGGATACGTAGTTAGACTAGGTCTAACTCTTTTAGAAGAGATCTGAAGGGATACGTAGTTAGACGAGGTCTAACTCCTTTAGACGAGGTCTAACTCCTTTAGACGAGGTCTAAAGGGATACATAGTTAAATGAGGTCTAACTCCTTTAGATGAGGTTTGAAGGGATACGTAGTTAGACAATGTCTAACTCCATCAGAAACGATATGAAGAAGAATTCTGATTCGTTGCTTTAGCAGCTGTCTAAAGGAAGCATTCTTCTACCCACGATCAATTAGCTACCTGCCCCACTACCTTCTACTCCACTTCTTTCAGCAGTCTGCGAATATCCCTCAACCATGTTTCCAGTACAAGACAAGATCAGAGGATATTCAACGCACTACTCATTTAGTACGACCAAGATCAAATTATTCAGAGCCTCATGTACTCTCGTACTATAGGTGGTCATCCAACGGACACATACCACATGTTCTCAAAGAATATTCGATCGTTGGTGTAATTCATTTATATACGGAAGCGAAAGGACAACGGTCGAAGTATTAGTTTTACAAGTCTGAGAAATACTCTGATCAAACCAAAACTCTAATCTCTCTTACTGTCTAGCTGTAAATACATTATAATCACATACTGTCTCTTCTGTGAGAAACTTCAGTGTTATAAGATGAACAAATGTTGTTTTGTTCAGCAGAGAGTTAACTAGATTAGTGAGCTGTATTTGTTTCATAGTATTTAGTGGATATCATTCCGGTTGTGGAAGAAGGGGTGTTGTAGTTGTTTTATCTCCGAACATCCATAAAACTCTTAGTGTTCTTACTTTCTGCCATTTACATTCAGTTGTCTCAAGCTTCAAATCCGATGAACACTTCCACACTTGAATCTGTTAAGAGTTTGTAGGATTTGTGAAGAATAGAAATAGATAATAATCCCTCATAGGACTACTATCGAAGAATTTATCATAAGCTTCTTACAATAGTCAGACCATAGTCTCTATTGGTAGCACCGATCCCAACATTTTTGTTAAATCTTTATTTTTATTTTTTTTGGGGAATGTGTACATTTTTTTTCTTTGGTTTATAATGACCATATAAGTTTGTACAAATTTTTGTATAGGTCCAACATTTACAGACATATTTACCAACAAATTCTTTGTAGGTCCAATATTTGATGACATCTTTATAAAATAAGTGGACCATTCTAAAAGTTATTCTCTAACCGTTGTTTATATGGTTAGTGATCATGTTTTTTATAATTACATAAACATAAAAAATTCAAGATTATTTTGACAATTATTTCGATATATATATATATATATAATGTTTTTATAAAGAGTAATATTTCATATTTATATTTATATATAATATGTATATAATTTATGTATAAAAATTTCATACAATTTACTTATATTAATTTACTTATATTATGAAACAACTACTAATAATTAAATTTCTTTTTTTATTTTCCTCTAATTATATATATATATATATATATATTATATTTCTCTTCATTTAAATATATTCTCTTTAATATATATATATTATATTTTGTCTTCATATAAACATATTCTCTTTAATTAAATTTACATAATATCTTTAGTAACTATAATATAATATAATATAATATATATTATATTATATAATAATAATATATTTTATTTTATTTTATATTATATTTTATATTAGATAATATATATTATTGTTTTAAATAATATACTTAATAAAAAATCGTTTAAACACAATCATAAAGTATGACATGGAAAAAGTTATGTACAAATTGATTACATTAAAATAATTAATTGACTCGAAGATCTTCAAGAATATCTTCAAGAAGGACAATAAGATCTTCACACGAATTCACATGTTTTTGGAATCTAATCTCCGATATCGTCATGATAGTTAAATTGTGAATAATTCTTAACGGCTTACTTTCGTTGTTATAAGTTCTCTGATTTATTTCCAACCAAATAATGCACAATAAAATTATAGGGATGGAGACCCATCTTCTAAGTCTCGAATTTTTAATCGCCCCAATCCATGTCTCCCAATAGCTAATAACGGTTTCCAGCATAACCCATTATATTCCAATCAAATTCCTCAAAAGACTCCATATAGTTGAAACAACGTGACAATGTAAAAGTAGATGAGAAACTGTCTCTACCTCTTTATAACAAATACAACAATGACTCACAATAATCATATTTTTTTCATACATCTATCTTTAGTAAGAATTCTGCCATGATTAAACAATTCAACCAAAAAAGGAGATCTTAGTAGGAATCTTAGACTCCCACAAATTTTCCCAACAAAGATCAATCGGGCTAACCTTATTGAACAAATATATCTTTCATTATATAATAAATCAAACCCTAATTTTTTTGTCGTGCACAATTCATTATAAAACCCTCTATTTATCTTCTCCTTTCATTCCCAAACATCCAAACTCATCTCTCTCTTCTCTTTCCATTCTTGTTTTCTCCTCCTTCCATTCTGAAATCAAACTTACATCTCTTCTCCTTCTATTCCCAAATGGCCAAACCCCTCTCTTCTTCCTCCTTTTTTAAAGGGTTAAACCCCTCTCTCTTTTATCCTCTCTTCATCTTTTATATTATTTCTCAATCAAAAGTCCTTCAAGTATCTATTTTTTGGATTAAACTTTTAATAAAGTAGGTTGTTCATTGTTTTATTATTTTATATTTCGAATCTTATAAAATTTTAAAATCATTATATGATCAATGTATCATATTATCAAACTTGTAATATTTATGATAAACATATTTAAATATTTAATTTCGTTTTTAATTTCTAGATAAGATATTTGTGAGTCCAGATTGCAATTATTAAAAATGCAATGCAATTATTAGAAAATTAACCATATTATTTTCAAAAGTAAAAAGATTGAACACATTAATTAGTAAATACAACACATTATTTTTTATTCAAAATTTTTATTAAAATATTTAGTTTGAGAGATTATTTTTAATTTTTAATTTATATTTTATAAAATAATGTAGTCTTCTATTACAAAATCTACAAAATCTTAGTTTCACTAATTCGACAATATGTTGGTTTCAAGAATATTAAAAAAAAGTATGGTAGAATCTTTATATATATATATATATATTAATTGAGTTGTACATTTAATATAAAATTTATTTCATAAAAATAATCAATTTAACTTATATGTTTACTAAATATTATTTATAAAATTCAACTTTAAATAAAATATACTTGATGAATTCTCATTAAAAAAATATCTATATTAATTGAGTTTATTATTAAATATTAATTCAAGGTTTTCGTTATCGTATTATAAAATTTAACTTTAAATTAAATAACACAAAGACTTCTCATTAATTGAATTTAACACTAAATATTAATTATGAAACCTACAACAACATCAACGTATGTACGTATAGTTGTAATTAAATTAACTAAATTTTTCTTCTTCTTCACCCAACTATTTTCTACCTATAAATAATCGTACATCGACAAGGTCCAATTGAAAAAGAGTTCTATAAATAATCTTAGAACAACAAGGTCAAATTTAAAAAAGAATGTCCAATTGAAGAGTGAAGAGTGTGATATACAATTTCTACAACCCAAAATCGTTCAGTCTCGGTATGATCTTCTCACTTTCTCTATCAATATCATATTTTCAATAATAATTGTATTTGTATTATGTTATTTTTCAGCAATCCGTTGTTCACTGTTTTGTCTTTTTTATTAGAATTTAACCATTTCAAGCAGTTGCAACAAAATTTTACGCATTTCATCAATATTTTTTTAAATTCAACAAGTCAAAAAGGTACCACAATAATTTACGTTATCAGATATAATCCATGTGTATTTTCTCTCTCCTCTCTCCTACTCTCTTTTCTTCATTAATTTTTTTACCTTACCATATATGTTTCTTTACCATATATCAACAATTATTTATATTTATTGAGTTTATTATTAAATATTAATTCAAGATATAAACAATTTTTTTTTGTTATAAATGCAATTACCTTCATAATTTTTATATTTATATATAATATTACATATTATATATATATATAAACAATATATTTGTTGTAAATGCACTTGGTCTCTATTTTGATTATTTTTTCTTAGTAGATTATTTGACTCAAAATAATCTTTTAGCTAGGTACAAGGATTTAACATTTCTCAACTATTCTTAAAGATATTTCTTAAATTTAATGTGTCGGTATGCTGGATTTTTTCGCGAATTTTGATATGATCATCAAACTTGGGTTGCGAGATTTGAAGCTTGTGAAGTTTGTGGAGGCTTTTCTTGTAAATTATAAGGAGTTCTTCATATAATTAGTAGATATGTGTAAAATTTCATACTTGGAGGAATTGCAAAGTTGAGGAGGTATAGGAAGAAATTTCGCCTTATGCTCGTCAAAGGAATTGTTTATCTGGTCCCGTTGAAGAGGATATTTTGTACCTGTTGGGTGTGAATGCGATTGAAGTTTGGCTCAGTCCACTTGTTTATCGATTCCGTTGCACCACTAACTCACACAAAGGAGGCAACCCTCTCACTAGCATCCAAACACCACAAAGGAATTTGACCTCTGCCTCCCACCAAGAGAGTAGTATCTATTTATATTATTAGGTCAAGCCCAATAAGCGGGTTACTAGAGATTGGGCTACAATGTTGGGCCAACCAATACCCAACAATCTCCACCTTTGGCCCAAAACAGTGCAAAACATAATCACAGAATCGCAAGACACATCATCGCCAATTTATTACCACCGAGGCAACAAAGAGAATACTCAAGGTAAACTTGTATCACAAAGACCAGGGGCAAAGGCACAAAGTATGCGGAAATCACAAAGATAAGACGCAAGAGCACAAAGCATGGGAAAATCACAAAACTCTAATGCAAGAGCACAAAGCATGCGAAAATCACAAAGATTAAACGCAAGAGTACAAAGCATGCGAAAATCACAAAGATCAAACGCAAGAGCAAAAAGATCTAACGCAAGAGCACAAAGCATGCGAAAATCACAAAGATCAAATGCAAGAGCACAAAGCATGCGAAAATCACAAAGATCAAACGCAAGAGCACAAAGCATGGGAAAATCACAAAGATTGAAGGCAAGATCACAAAGCATGCCATTCCCATAAAAGACGAACCTCAAAGAGTTTTCCCTAAGTCAAAATTTAAAATCCGTTGACACGAAATAAATTTTTCAGCAGGTAGACACTTAGTACCCATATCAGCAGGATTAAATTCTGAAGGAATTTTCTCTAACTTAACAATGCCCTTTTCAATAATATCCCGAATGTAATGAAACCTAACATCAATGTGTTTAGTTCTATCATGAAAAACAGGATTTTTACATAGTTGAATAGCAGATTGACTATCAGAAAACACAACCACATTTTTGTCAAGAAAACCAATTTCATACAAAACAGCCTTAAGCCAAATTGCTTCATTAAAGGCTTCAGTGGCAGCTACATACTCAGATTATGTAGTAGATAAAGCAACAATGGGTTGAAGTTGAGACTTCCAACTTATGCAAGAGCCACACAAAGTAAACACATAGGAAGTAGTAGACTTTCTATTATCCCTATCATTAGCATAATTGGAATCTACATAACCAACCAACTTTGTACCTACAGAACACTTAGAGAAAGTCAAACCAACATCAACAGTGGTTTTTATATATCTCAAAAGCCATTTCAAAGCATTCCAATGAGGAATACCAGGGTTAGACATAAATCTACTCAAGCAACTAACTGTATATGCAATATCAGGCCTAGTACTAACCATGAGATACATAACAGACCCTATTGCATTGGAATAAGACACATTCTTCATTTCAGTTATTTCAGTTTCAGTCTTAGGAGACTGATCCTTACTTAACACAAAGTGGGAAGTAAGAGGCACATTCACAAATTTAGCATCAGACATAGAAAATTTACTCAAAATTTTAGCAACATATGTACTTTGATTCAACACAAGAGAAAATTTTGTTCTATCTCTAATGATATTCATGCCCAAAATCTTCTTAGCATCACCTAAGTCTTTCATGTCAAAATTTTCACAAAGCAATTTTTGCACATGCATAACAGACTTCAGACATGGGCTAACAATCAACATGTCATCCACATACAATAAAAGAAATACAGGCACAGAGTCTATATTCTTGAAGTAAAGGCAATGATCAGAAGAACTTCTTTTAAACATCAAAGATTGCATGCACTTATCAAACTTGATATTCCATTGCCTAGGAGATTGTTTTAAACCATACAAGGCTTTTTTTAACAAACAAACATGATCAGGCAACTGGGGGTCAACAAAACCCTCAGGTTGATGCATATAAATATTCTTATCAAGTTCACCATGTAAGAAAGCAGTAGTAACATCCATTTGCTTCAATTCCCAATCAAAGTGAGCAACTAAAGCAAGCATAATTCTAACAGTAGTGAATTTGACAACAGGAGCGAAAATTTTAGCATAATATATTCCCTCCTTTTGAGTAAATCCCTTGGCTACTAACCTAGCCTTGAATCTAACTTTTTCAGACTCTTGTTTCACCTTATACAACCACTTGCAATCCACTAAGGAGCAATTATGAGGTTTAGGAAAAGTTTCCAAGTATCATTGATTCTTAGGGAATTCATCTCATTATTCATAGCAACAATCCATTCAATAGAAAACTTTGACCTCAAAGCTTCTTTGTAAGAGTTAGGCTCATTACAGTCTAGGGATTTAAACATGTTAAAAGCAAATTCAGACATATTGCAATAATTCAAATTATCATCCCTAAATCTAGAAGGCATTATAACAGTTCTTCTACTTCTATCCCTAGCAAGTTGATAGTCATGCAAATCATCAGACAAATCATTTGAATCAGACAAAACATTTGAATCATGCAAATCATCAATATAATGCACATTATCATGCTCCACCTCATTTGGACCATTCACATCATGTTCAACAGGTTGATCAAAAACTACAGGCACATGCTCCACCTTATTAGGAGCATCATTAACAGGAGTGGGGAAAATAGACAAGCAATGAAAATCATTCTCATTAAAGACAACATATCTACTTATCACAATCCTAAGCCCAGGTTCACTCCTATCCCAAAGCCTATAACCTTTTACCCCTTCAGGATAGCCTAAGAACACACATTTCTTGGACCTATGCTCCAACTTGTCAACCTTCTGATGCACATAGCCAACACAACCAAAAACTTTCAAGTTGCTCAAATCAAGAGGTTTACCTGAAAACACAGATTCAGGACATTTCTCTCCTAAGGGAACACTAGGGGACCTATTTATTAAATAAGCAGCAGTATGCAAAGCATCCCCCCAAAACTTCTTAGACAAACCAGATGACGCTAACATAGCTCTCACCCTCTATAAAAGTGTCATGTTCATCCTCTCAGCAACACCATTCTGGTGTGGTGTGTACGGTACAAACCTATGTCTTTTAATACCCCAGGTAACACATAAATTATTCATCTGTTTATTACAGAATTCAAGACCATTATCTGTTCTAAGAGTTTTGATTCTCTTACCTGTTTGATTCTCAATCAAAATCTTCCACTCTTTAAACTTTTCAAAAACATCAGACTTATGTTTTAAAAGTAACACCCAAACTTTCCTAGAATAATCATCAATTATGGACAGAAAATATTGGTTCCCTCCATGTGTAACAACACTAGAAGGACCCCACACATCAGCATGTAAATATTCAAGGATATCAGTACACTTAGACACATTTGGGTAAGAGGAGATGGGAAAACTCACCTTATGTTGTTTTCCTAACACACATGATTCACAGAAGGGGATGGGGGACAATTTATCACTACCAAAGTGACCACCTTTATGCAAAATTTCTAGACCTTTGTTACTCATTTGACCTAATTTATTATGCCAAAGAACAGATTTATCACCAATCACAGAGTTCACAAAGTCACAAGCAGTCTCAACATGACACACATACAGATTGTTCATCTTTTTAGCAGTAAAGATAACAAGAGACCCACGTAAAATTTTCATAACACCTTTCCCCACTTTCCCTCCAAACCATCATTCTCAAGAGATGCACAAGACAGCAAATTATAACGCAAATCAGGAACATGCCTCACATTCTTCAAAGTAAACACAGAGCCACAAGAGAACCTTAGGCATACATCACCTATTCCTAACACTTTGCAATTTTTCGAATTTGCCATAGACACAAAACCATATTCAATCTCTTTATAGTTGGAAAACAGATCTCTAAATGTAGTCACATGAAAAGTACAACCAGAGTCAACTAGCCAATCAGATTTGCACAAAAAATCAGATAACATAGAGTTCAAGCTAGCATAATCACATATATTATTAATCATAAAAATATCACTCATATTGCCCTCACAAACAGCCACATTAGCATTTTCAACATGCTGATTTCTCTTAGGCTTAGGACAATCCTTGATAAAATGACCAGACTCATGACAATTATAACACTTTTGGGCAGTAGACCTACCATGAGATCTACCCCTCACATGCATGACTTCCCTAAAATCAGTTTTTCCGTCATACGAAACCATACCATATTGATTAACACCAGACATGCTATCAAACAAATTAAAAGCAATCAACAATCAATTGGCAGAATTTAATAGGAGGGATCAAGCTATGATACCTTGCGAAACTTAAAGAAAGTTTTGACTTACCCACCCCGCTCGGGGATTTGCTGCTTCGTCTTCTCAGCAGCGGCACGACAGCGACACGAAAGCGGCACGGTAGCGGCACGACAGCGGCACGGCAGCGGCACGACAACGGCACGGCAGCGGCACGACAGCGGCACGGTAGAGGCACAGTAGCAGCACGGTAGCGGTACGGCAGCGGCACGACAGCGGCACGGTAGAGGCACAGTAGCAGCACGGCGGCGGCTTTGATTCTCAACGGTCGCGACAAACGCGACACCGACAACGGTTGAACAAGACAACAACGACTTGTTCTTTAGAGGCAGCAGCGATAAGAGGATTAAAGAAGGAAGAGAGGACAGATCTGCGCTTACTGGTGAAGATAACTTATATCCTCCAACCCAATCTCAAACTCCAATTACAAACCCTAAATCCTAGCTCTGATACCACTGTTGGGTGTGAATGCGATTGAAGTTTGGCTCAGTCCACTTGTTTATCAATTCCGTTGCACCACTAACTCACACAAAGGAGGCAACCCTCTCACTAACATCCAAACACCACAAAGGAATTTGACCTCTGCCTCCCACCAAGAGAGTAGTATCTATTTATATTATTAGGTCAAGCCCAATAAGCGGGTTACTAGAGATTGGGCTACAATGTTGGGCCAACCAATACCCAACAGTACCCTCATTGGTGAGGACACTAGATGACTAAGGTTTGGAAAGTTTTTCGCAAATAAAAAAACTGATATGATGATAGTTCGCATGAGAACAAGACTTTAGCATTTTTGTGGCTACCTCTAATCTTTTATATTTTGCATAACTTTTATGTGGAGCGTTATAATTTAATGACTATTTTATATATAATGAAATCAATATATATATATATATATATATATATATTATTTTAAGTGTATGTTATTGTAACCATTGTTAAAAGCATTTTAATATTCTAGATCTGGTTTTCCATAATTTAATAATATTTTTTTTTCTCTTTTATGGGGTTAATTTTTGTTAAATCATTATTTTTATTTTTTTTGAGAATGTGTACATTTTATTTCCTTTGGTTTATAATGACCATATATATTTATAAAAAAAATTTCATAGGTCCAACATTTAAAGACATGTTTATCAACAAATTTTTTATAGGTCCAATATTTAAAGATATATTTATAAAATAAGTGGACTTTTCTAATAGTTGTTCTCTAACCGTTGATTATTTGGTTAGTGATCATGTCTTTTTATAAATACATACCTTGTTTGATTGTGTTTGGATTTATTTGATTTTCCTTTATTTGTTTGATCTTCACAATTTTTTATTTTTAATGTTTGTAATTTTTTTATATTCACCCATCCTACTAATGATTAAAAATAAAATATATGATTAAATATTTTATTTTATTTTGTTATTAATAAAATAACCAAACACCCATAAACTCTTAATTATTTCTAAACATCATAATAACTTATTATTACAAATTATGATTCATTTATTTTGATGTGATCAAACTTGACAATTCAATCTTATTAACCACAAATGCAAGTTCCATCGATACACTGTGACATCTGAAATCCGCACTTGAAAGGACAAGTTAGCTTACACACAGTTTGACTTGTCTTTATTGCTCTTAATCCATCATCAGATGCTAGTATTGTAATTGTACCTAACAAATATTTATATATTTACAAAAATAAATTTATAAATATTTAAAAATTTTTAAAATATTATTTAAAAAATGTATATATATACATATAAAATTAAAAATTATTTAGTAATTTATAATTTTTGAATTGAGGAACTAACCTGTCATAATAATAATAAACAAGAAAGTCAAAGTTAAAGATATATTGTTTGTCATTTTGTTTGTAGTGAATAGGGTTTGTTTTGTTATATATATATATATATATATATATATATATATATATATATATATATATATATATATATATATATATATATTATATATATATAATATTATATTATATATTATTATATTATATTATATATTATATATTATTATAATATTATAATATATTATATATTATTATAATATTATAATATATTATATATTATATATTATATATTATATATTATTATAATATATTATATATTATATATTATTATATTATATTATATATTATATTATAATATATTATATATTATTATATTATATTATATATTATATTATAATATATTATATATTATATTATATTATATTATATTATATTATATTATATTATATTATATTATATTATATTATATTATATTATATTATATTATATTATATTATATTATATATTTGGTATCAGAGCCAGGGGTAGTTATGCATGATGAACACACCTTACTAATCATGAATCTAATGAACATCATCTCAAGAAATAAAAACATTAAGAATACAAAGAAAGAGGAATATGATATTCCTAAGGATTTAGACCTCCTAAACAAATGGACAATTCCAAAAGTTGAACCTAGATTGATATATCAATTAGGAACATTTGAAAAAATGGGTTTAAAACAAGTAGTAAAAATTACGGAAGAGTCAGTTTCACTAGATAATAGTGATATGGTCATAAAACTACTATCAGATATGGATATAGCATATTATAAACGATCCTATAAATTTCTACATATAGTACTAGTGCAGGTGGCATTTAAACCTTTAACCTTAGAAGGTTTACCAGAGAGCTTTATGGCAGCCCTAAGAGATGGAAGAAACCTAAATTGGAAACAATCCCTAATGGAAATAATACAGTCCAGTTTAGCTCAAGGACCAGTTTATTTTAACGTTTTTCCAAATTTACAATTATCTTTATCTGACGCTAATATAACTGACTCCCTAACATTAAATGTTAAAACACATGGATATAATTATGCTCCCGGATCGGAAGTAATGTGTGTTTGTTATAGAATATATTATAAACCATTATTCACTTTAAATCCACTTTGTAGAATAATGGACAAACCCAATAATGAAACAATTTTGATACAAACAAATTGTGATAAATCAAACATAACTAGTAGGAGACCAATTAAATGGGAAGAAATATCGTTCCCAGATAACTGGAAAATAGAACAAGTTGTACCTGTAAAACCACAGGTCCAGAATCATAATAATATATTAGATATTTGTCAAAGTGAGGAAGGAAGTGTCGAAGTAAGATTTGACACAAACCTAAAGTTATGTCCAATACAAAGACATAGCTCTATCAAATCATATATCTCACCATTAGATTATAAGGTTGAGTATCCCTCTAGGGCATCCACCTCTCAAATAAGGGAATCAACGTTTTCAGAAGATTCAACTCCAATTACAGAAAGATTATATATCAACAGACAAAATATTGTTAGGGAAAATAACACTCAAACTTTAAATGAACCTGAACCGACAATGTCGGAAATGAACTTTTCTATTTAAATGATTATTACACCCAAAATAGATTTCAATACTGGCTCTACAGCCAGAAAAATAATTTCAAATTAATTAAAAAATCCGGGATATACCCAATTCAGAAAATGGTTTTTTGAAAGTTTTCACACCAACGAAATAAAACAATTCGAAAAAGAATTTTATGAGTTCTGTACTGCGAAAAATGCTTTAATTCCTTTTACCTCTTGGTTCATAAGCACCTATGTTAAAAATTATATTTCGGTAATTGAAAGAACTTTCAAATTAGAATCAGGAAAAACCTATCTAGGGACATATCCACCTCAACAACCTTTCCATATTGAAAAGGGAGAAAAAATACTAAATTTCGCGCCATACAAAAATTTAATTGAAAATGATACGCTCCCAATAACATGCAAGCATATCAATAATATGTTTGAACAACAAAACTACACAAGTCTATTCCTAAATATTCTAGGAGAACAGTTACAATCCATGGAAAATAAAATTGAAAAATTAATAAAATCTTTAAATGAAATCAAACTAGGAACGTCAAAAATAATTCCAAAAGAAAAAGAAGCTTTACCAACTTTCCAACCACCTCCAATCATATCTGATTTCAAACTAAGGCCAATGCAAGAGTTTGAGAAAATTCTTGAAGAAAAATTTAGCAAGCTAAGCATTAAGACTTTAGACAAGGAAAATAGAGATCATATTAATAAAATAGATAAATGGGCTGATAAACCTATACAAAGTAAATTTTACTACAATTGACCAACACCAATGGATGTTTTACATGAAGAATACACAGATACAATTGATATTAGTTATTCAGAAAACAAAATCTATGAATGGAATATTGATGGATATTCAAACAAACAAATTTATAATACAGTACATAGGATGCTAATGTACTCAACAGTTTGTAAAAATAGTGATAAAACAATAGCAACAATGATTGTTGCCGGATTCACTGGACAATTAAAGGGCTGGTGGGATAATTATTTTTCCCAAGAAAATAGAGATTCTATTCTTAACACTGTAAAACAAGAAAACAATAGCTTAACTGAACATGCAGTTTATACATTAGCAATTAACATCATTGAACACTTTACGGGAAGGTTCAGTGATAATAGTGATACAATTAGAACATTATTACAGAACCTAAGGTGTAAGACACTCTCAGATTTTAGATGGTACAAAGATACCTTTTTAAGTAGAGTAATGGAACTACCAGAATGTAATAATGTACATTGGAAATCCAAATTTATAGATGGCCTCCCTAGCTTATTTGCTGAAAGGGTTAGAAGAAATCTCAAAAAGAGTCATTCAATGATACCATATGAAAATTATACATATGGTGTATTAATAGATACCTGTATACAGGAAGGACTAGCCTTATGTAATGAAATAAGGTTAAACCAACAAATTAAAAGACAGAGTCAAAATGAAAAACAACAATTATGTCAATTTTGCCAACAATTTGGAATAGATAGCCCTACATCTAGAAAAGAGAAAAGGGTGAAATATAATAAATTTCACAAATATAGAAAACCATTCCGAAAGTACTCGGACATAAAAAATGAGAGGAGGGAAAAAAAGGTTAAAAACAAGTCAAAAAATTTCAAAAATAGTAAGAAATGCTACAACTGTGGAAAATTGGGACACACCTCAAAATTCTGTTGGGCAAAGAAAAAAATTAATAATCTTGAAATCCCAGAAGACACAAAAAGATTAATAATACAAACTTTACAAAACTCAGAATCTGAAGAATCTGGTTCAGATTCAATACCTAGTGATTCTGAAATAGATGACCTAGATAATGAAAATATTTCGGAATCAAGCTCGGAAGACTCTGAATGTGAGCCTTGCCGATCAGGATTAAGTTGTCCTAAAAAGGAAACAAATAACCTATATCAAAATATTGACAAATCAGAATTATATAGAATCATATCTCAATTTTCAGATATGAAAGTTAATGTTTTAACATCAAATCATGCTTTTGAATTACTAAAAGCCATCAAAGACCCAGAATTAAGAATGCAGATCATAGATCAGTTTAATTCTGAAGAAGAAACTTCATCCTCTAAAAATGAAGAGCCCGAAGAAAAAAGATTCAATTATAATAATCATAATAAATCTTACACTATGAGTGAAGTAATGAATCAACTCAGACACAAGATTCAAAACAAAGAAGAGAATACAACACTCACAAATCTTTACAAAGAAATTAATAATTTAAAGGAAGAAATTAAGATATTAAAAAAGAAGAATGTTATACAAGAGTCTAGAATAACTAAGCTTAGGATAACCCTAACGAAAAAAATCACTATAATGACAACAAAGTAGAAATTGAAGAAAATATCTTCTCAGAAAATTTTTTATCCACAATAGAAATGGTTAAATCCCAAAAATGACACATAAAAATATCTCTCCTAATAGATAATCATTATACAAGATCATTTACTGCTCTTGTTGATAGCGGAGCAGATTTAAATGTTATTCAGGAAGGACTTATCCCTACTAGGTTGTTAGATAAAATCAGATCGGTTCAAATAAACCTAACTTAAATAAACTTTCCATGCAGGAACAAGGAACCGGACCGGATAAACAAAAGAACCGGCTAAGAAAACTAGCCGGTCAAGTTACTAAACCGACCAAGAATACTCGGAACATGACCGCACAAAGAAAGGATCGGCCAAAGCTTAAAACCGGAATCATCAAACAGCCGATCAGCCACAAGGCAGAGGAATAACCGGAAGAAGTCCGGTTACATCACTCATACCAAAAGCCATTCGGTTAAGACAAATGGCCGACCAGAACAAGAAGATAATTCGGGTATCTGTTGAGAATGATACCAAAGGAACAGACTGAATACTTCCATATCCATGCAAGTCTGAGGAAAGACTGTAGGCTGCAGAAGACAGTACTACCGGATCCTTCCACTTCGGGATAAGCCAGAAAGAAGATCTTCCAAGTACAGACAGTGCCTACATCAAGTAAAAGACAAACCCGGCAGGCTTGTCTTACATACCGGAAGAACAGACCGCCAGGTCTGAGACAGAATTCCAGGTCTGAGGTTGACCATCAGGTCTGAGGAAACGACCGCAGGTCTGAATCTCTGAAACACTAAATCACTGCACCTCTGCTCAGCCAATCAGATTCAAGGCAGTGAAATATGACCGTTGGCATATTTCACCTATAAAAGGGGCAGTTGAAGAAGAGTAAATGCGGGACACACAACGGGACAAGTGAGATACAGTGAAACAAGTGAGAAATTCTAAGAGCATTTATTCTACAAGTGATAAGTTTGTGTTGTTCTAAGAAAGCCTATGTGCTAAAGTTAAAGTGTGTTTTACAATTTCGGTGTAAATTGTAAGAGTATTATCGAGCAGAAATAAGTCTCGATCGGATTGTACTGGTATTCCTTAGTGAATATCCTTCTCGCGGTTTCGAGAGGAAGGGGTGACGTAGGAGTTTTATCTCCGAACATCCATAAAATCTGTCTTGTTATTTACTTTCTGCCGGCTCCATTGTCTAACCGATTAACTCAACTACACCGCTCTAAACCGACTCTATACTATCCATACCGAATTTCCAGACTACCGAAACCGACCCACCATTTTTCAGACCTCCATCATCCGAAACCGGCCTTGTCCATCAAACAAGTGTGCTGCTTCAACCTGAAAGCAAACCTCTTCCGCGCTTGAACCTAGTTCAAGGGTTTGTGACAGGTTGTGTAGTATTAAAACCCCGGTGTTAATCTCTAACCGGATTAACCACCACCCTTCGAGTGAGAACCGCTAACCGGTCCAACCCCCGGTCCTCCAGCGGCTACCTAGATCCTAACATAGGTATTTTCATAAAACAAGTCATACCCTGTGGCATGTAGGGGGAGATAAACTCCAAATCCAATATAAACTTCCAAAAGCTTATATATGTACTGATAATAAATGCATTCCTCAGAGCTTTATACTTGCTAAAGATATATCAAATCAGGTCATACTTGGAACCCCATTTTTAAACACAATCTACCCTATTAAGATGATTAATAATAAAGGTATTACAGGAACCTTCCAGAAACATGATATTTTTCTAGAATTTATTGTGGAACCGTTTACTAAAATGTTACATAGTATATATGATAATATCAAAGCAAAACAAGATCAAATATATTTTCTAAAGCAAAAAATAAGTCTAATAACAATAGATGAACAACTAGAAAATCCTAAATTACAAGAAAAAATAGCTCTGCTAAAAGACCAACTTTCAATAGATATTTGTAATGAACATCCTAATGCATTTTGGGATAGAAAGAAACATATAGTTTCACTACCATATGAGGAAGCTTTTAATGAAAAGAATATTCCTACAAAGGCAAGACCTTGCCAAATGAATTCAGAATATCTAGAATTATGCAAAAAAGAGATAGATGCACTACTGCAGAAGGGATTAATAAGTCCATCACAATCACCTTGGTCATGTACGGCTTTCTACGTAAATAAACATTCAGAAGTCGAAAGAGGCGTGCCAAGGTTAGTAATAAACTATAAACCCCTAAACAAAGTATTAAAATGGATTAGGCACCCAATTCCTAATAAAAAGGATCTGTTAGATAGACTGTATGATAGTTTAATATTTTCAAAGTTTGACTTAAAATCAGGATATTGGCAAATCTAGATTGAAAAATCTGACAGGTATAAAACAGCATTCAATGTCCCTATAGGACATTATGAATGGAATGTAATGCCATTTGGATTAAAAAATGCTCCATCCGAATTTCAAAAAATTATGAATAATATCTTTAATCCTTATAGCACATTTATAATTGTTTACATTGATGACATATTAGTTTATTCAAAAACAATTGAAACTCATTTCAAACATTTAAATATGTTCAAAACAATAATAACTCAAAATGGACTAGTAATTTCTAAACCAAAAATGGATCTTTTCAAAACAAGAATAAGGTTTTTAGGTCATATCATTGAAAAGGGAAATATTACTCCCATTAATAGAAACATAGAATTTGCGGAAAAATTCCCTAATGTGATCACTGATAAAACACAGTTACAAAGATTTTTAGGCAGCTTAAATTATGTTGCTCCATACTATAAAAATCTAACAAAAGATACATCAATCTTATATGAAAGACTGAAGAAGAACCCTAAACCATGGTCAAACCATCATACAGAGGCTATTAAGAGAATTAAAAATAAAGTAAAGGTACTCCCTTGTTTAATGATAAGTAACCCGAATTGGGAAAAGGTAATTGAGAGTGATGCATCTGACACAGGATTTGGAGGAATACTAACCCAATTAGATCAAAAAACAAAACAGGTCTATCTTGTCAGATTCCATTCAGGGAAATGGAACAACTCTCAAAAGAATTATGCGACAGTCGCAAAAGAAATTCTGGCGATAGTCAAATGTGTTTTAAAATTCCAAGATGATTTATATAATCAAAAAATTATTATACGAATAGATTGCAATGCAGCTAAATTCATGTTCCAGAAAGATTTTAAACATGATGTGTCAAAACAAATGTTTGCCAGATGGCAAGCTCATTTAGCCCCATTTGATTTTGAAATATCATACAAAAAAGGGATAGATAATAATCTCCCTGATTTCTTGACCAGTGAATTTTTAAATTTACAGGAATGAGCGGAAGGGGTTATGATTCTTTCTCTAATAGAGGAAGAGGATCCTCCTCTATCAGAGGAAGAGGTCGGGGCAGAGCACCAGAGATCATATCTCAGTATGGTAAACAAAAACTGATAGCAATGGATCTATCCCAAAGTTCGGACAGTCAAAAAGACAATCCAACGTACGCCAGAATACTGGGAGATGAAGAATCAGAATCGAATAATATTGGATTTATAAGAAATGAATATAAAGAAATTATATTTCTCCTAGAAGAGAAGGACGTCAAATGGAGGAATGAGCCATGGACAATAATGCAGAGGTATTTGGATAATACATCCACTCCGTCAAGGACTTACAAGACTCGGATATTTTACGAGCAAATACTTATTCAAAGTGGGTCATGTGAAATATCACATTTCTTTGGGGCAAACAAAGAAATTTATAATTTCAGAAAAATAATAATAAAAAAGACAATTTCGTTGGAAGATTGGGGAATATCTCCAATGAAAGAAAGAGAATTATCGTTTAATAAAACGACAACAATCAAATTTAATTATTGGGATTATTGTGATGCCTTCACTAAGGCACTATATTATGAGAATAATAAATATAAACATTCCTGGTTCATCAAGGTATGTGCAAATGTCTATAGAGGTGATATTCCCCACTGGTTCATAAACTGGTTTTACTGTTTTGGTCCCTGCCCAAAGATTTTACCAGAAGAAATCAAGGTCTTATTTGATAAATGGAGCAATGTATCTCCCCAGCTTCTGCAAAAACAAGAAGCTAATTTATATATTGACGGAATAGCTTCATGTTTCTTTTTTACTGAATTTTCCATTCCATGGATCTGGAGATGGATTCCTGAATTTGGTTATACCAAAACAGGCATTCCCTGTCTGTTTAGGTCATCATTTTATAAATTTTGGGATAAGATGATGAGAATAGATTAGGAAACAAAGGAGCGATTCGGGAAGGAGACAATGGACCTCCTACACCAGCAAATAAGTATGTATGAAGAAAAACGACAAGTAGCGGAAGCACCGTCCCCGTTTGATTATATCTTCAAAACATTTCGAATGAGGTCAGAGAACTTATCAAAAAGTCAGATGATATCTGCATATATTGAAGAAATGAAGAAAGACTTTATGTCTAAATTTGAAGTTGATAATAAATCAAACAAATCAGATTCAACTATGGCATCCGGTTATCTTCAAGACGCTCAAAGTGATGTCGCCATTGAAGACATTTTCGAAGCAATCAAAGACACATTGGTTGAAAAAATTTCAAAGAAAGACGTTGGATCATCATCATCCAGCCAGTTCAAAATTCAAAGAGAAACAAGATCCGAAAGATGCGGAAAAAACTTATCCCGGGAATCCCGGGAGGTACTGTTTGCAGAAGAAGAAGACAAGATCCGTAATTTGCGGAAAAAACTTATCCCGGGAATCCTGGGAATCACTGTTCAAGTTTTTAACTTTTATTTAAATGTTTTACTATAAATAGTTGTTTATGTTGGGTTGAAAGGAGAGGCGAAAACGACCCCTGAAATCTGTATTGTACTCTCTCTCTATTGTACTCTCTAGCACCATCATCCAGTTGTAATAAATTTGAAGCATCATCAATAAAAGTTTGGAGGACAGTGTGTTTAACCTTCATTCCCGGGTACGTTCCAATTCTTACTACGTATTTAATTATTTTGCTTTAAATGTCGAGCCTAATAGGCTAATCAAATTAGGTGTTGATCATGACCGCTAACTACCCTTCATAAAAAAAAATAAAAAAAAAAGAGTAATTAATAAAAAATTAAAGCTTATCTTAGAAGTTTGAATGGACATCTGGCATGGATTTGAAATGTCGATCCCTTTTATAAAATGGTACTTTAATTTTGTGTTCCTGTTTGGTCCTATTGAGCCACTGTTTTAGGCATGTTGGACATTTTGGAACTTTAAATTGAAGTTAAGTATTATAATTGGTTGATAGGCATTTCTATTATCCTAAACACAGAAGTTGTCCCTCTTCAGACTTTCTCTGTAAGTTCTAATTTTTAATTTCGATCCTGTTAAATTTGAATTTTTAATTTCGATCCTGTTAAATTTGTAATATTATTATATTATATTATATTATATTATATTATATATTATATTATATTGTATTATATTATATTATATTATATATTATATTATATTATATTGTATTATATTATATATTATATTATATTATATTATATTATATTATATTATATTATATTATATTATATTATATTATATTATATTATATTATATTATATTATATTATATTATATATAATATTATATAATATTATATTATATTATATTATATTATCTAAAATATAATATATAATATAATATATATTATTAATATTATATTATATTATATTTTATATTTTATATTATATATTAGATAATATATATATATATTAGATAATATATATATATATATATATATTAAATTATAATTTTTTAAAAATAATCTATTTAATAAAAAAATTATTTAAGCAAAACGAAAAAAGTATAACACAAAAAGTGTTAGGTATAAATTGATTATATTAGAATAATTAATTGACTCGATGGTCTTCAAAAAGGGCAATAATATCTTCACAAGTTTTCGGATCTAATCTCCGACATCGTCATGATAATGAAATTGTGAATAATCCTAAACGACCTATTTTCGTTATTATAAGTTCTCCGATTTCTTTCCAACCAAATAATCCACAAGAAAATTATAGGGATGGAGATCCGTCTTCTAAGTCTCGCATTTTTAGTCGCCCCAATTCATGCCTCCCAATAGCTACTAACGGTTTTCGGCATAACCCATTGTATTCTAGTCAAATTCCTCAAAAGACTCCATATCTTTGAAACAACGTGACAATGTAAAATAAGATGAGAAACTGTCTCAACCTCTCTATAACACATACGACAATGACTAACAAAAATCATGTTTTTTTATACATTTATCTTTAGTAAGAATTCCACCGTGAATAACAATCCAACCAAAAAAGGAGATCTTAGTAGGAATCTTAGACTCCCACAAAATTTTCAACCAAAGATCAATCGTGCTAACCTTGTTGAACAAATATATCTTTCATTATATAATAAATCAAACCCTAATTTTTTTGTGTCGTGCATAATTTCCATTATAAAACCCTTTATTTATCTTCTCCTTTCATTCCCAAACATCCAAATTAATTTCTCTCTTCTCCTTCCATTCCTGCTTTCTCCTCCTTCCATCCTCAAACCATACTCACATCTCTTCTCCTTCTATTCCCAAACGGCCAAACCACTCTCTTCTTCTTCCTTTTTTAAAGGGCTAAACCCCTCTCTCTTTTATCCTCTCTTCATCTTTCATATTATTTCTCAATCAAAAGGCCTTGATGTATCTATTTTTTTGGATTAAACTATTAACATAGTAATTTGTTCCTTGTTTTATTATTTTATATTTCGAATCTTATAAAATTGTAAGATCATTATATGATCAATGTATCATATTATCAAACTTTTAATATTTATGATGAACATATTTAAATATTTAATTTCGTTTATAATATCTAGATAAGTTATTTGTGAGCCCAGATTGCATTTATTAAAAGTAAAATGCAATTATTAGAAAATTAACCATATTATTGATCAAAATAAAAAAGATTACCTCATTACTAATATGTTGATAATTGAGAAATAGAAAATCTTCTATGGAGGGTTACTCTTCGGATAATCGTTTGCACACAAAAAAGAGCTTATGACAGATAACTTTTGAATTAGAGTCATTGTGAAATCCTCAGTTTTATTTTTGAGAATACCACTCGGATGGAAGCGATGTACTTCTCTTTGCTCCTACTTATTTCCTAAAATCTGTCACATCAGATTTTTAGGATGGGATCAAAGTTTTCTTACTTTCTCGAAACATTTTCTCTTTCTCTTGAGGAATTGACTGTTTTTTATATATTTAAGTGAGACTAAGCCCGCAAATATGTGTGTTTTTTACGTATCTTCTGAATCTTTATAACTTGACTTAAAGGCATCTATAGGTCGTCAAAGACTTTAAGGGGTCTAGGTGCCATTAGAGGTGTGTGTTTAGTGGGGATTTATGTGCCTACATTAGCCTATGGAAGCTTGTTTGTTCTCGCCTTTTGAGGAGGACGTTCTTGTCAATTAGTTGTTACATGGTACTTTTATCTTTTCCTTTCTTGGAAACCACTTGAAGGTGGGGAAGCTTTAACTACTTTTCCCTCTTTCTTTTCTTTCTCGATAGCGTCATCGAGATTGTTGATGGTTTTCAACAACGTTTTCATATTTTAGAAGGTTTTTACGGCGAATCAAACAGAATAACGTCCATTAACGCTTTCTAAGACCATATTAATCTATCGATGTTTGCTCTGGAGGGAATCAATTTCCTCGACGACATCTTTCCATCTTTCGATAAACACGAAGAATTTCTCATTTACTCCTTGTTTGATATTCTTCAACATTTTTTCTTGTCGTTCCAGGTTGAGGTGCTTTGAGAAGCATTATATAAACACAGCTTCTAGTTTCTCGATAGTCTATAAATAAGCTGCATTTTACTAGTGATACTAGCGTAAAGCGGCATCATCGAGGTATTAAGGGAGATGGAGAAGTGTTAGTTCTCCGAGTTGTAATGGGAACTAATGAAAAAGGGAAAATGGAGACCAACTCAACCGATTGATTGTAACACTAATCAATATTAACAAAATAATACCAATTTGTTTTTTTACCAATCGATATTATTTTGTTAATACCGATTGGTGTTACAACCAATCTGTAAAGTCACATTAATAATCCCAATTGGTAGAAAAAACAATCGATATAGCCTTATAAAGACCCTAGAAATGAAGGGCGGCACCGGTCTTTTTAATCATTATTACCGATTGGTTTTATACCCATAAGTATTTCTTAAATCATATTACCAATTGGTTTTCTTACCCATCGGTATTTCTATTATAATTAGTAAATAGTTTACTCTCTTTTCCAAATTTATCGGAAGCATCCCCCACCATTTTCTCCTTCAGAAGAGTGACTCCTCTACCCTTGACCAAATTAAGATCTACTTCATCAGCGTCGTCGAGGTCCAGATCGAGTTTGGGATGGTGTTTGAGGATTGGAAGAGGGATTCCGAGGGAGGCTACTTGCTCTTGAGTGCATTTGGAAGTTAGACTTCTATAATGTATTTTAATTGGCCAGATTTGAGACGCTTGCCTAATTTGGAGAGGACAAAAACAGAGGTGGAACATGTTATGAGTCCGAGAAACATGCCGCTACAGACGTATTTGAAGGCTTTATCGGCGTCTAGTTTCTTGAGATTGCCTTGTGATACGGTTAAGGAAGGGTTGAGAGTGCTTTGATGGTGAGTGATCGACTTTGTTGTTTTTGTTGTTGTTGGTAGGTGTGAGGGGGCGGAAGGAAGATATGTGAATGGTTCAGAGGGAGAGGGTAGCATCCATGAGAACTATGTTTATTTTTATTACGAATAAAATGATTCAATAATAGGGTTTTCCATTATTACAGCCTCTCCAATAGATGGAGATTATATATAAAGATAAGAGGCTTAAAACCTAATGTATCTGGGCCTTAATATATATATGGGCATTATACATAACACCCTAAATATAAAAATACTATACAATATTAACCCATTATTTTAACACTCCCCCTCAAGTTGGAGAGAAGATATTCATCATGCCTAACTTGCTTATAATGGAAACAAAATCTCTACTACTAAGACCCTTAGTTAAGACATCGGCTAGTTGATCACCATTCTTTACATACGGGGTACAGAGGAGACCGCTAGAAATCTTCTCCTTGATGAAGTGTCGGTATATATCTCAATATGCTTGGTTTGATCGTGTTGAACTAGATCATGAGCAATAGAAATAGCAGACTTTTATCACAAAATAGCTTCATATGACCAGTTGGTGTGAAACCAAGTTCTACAAGAAGGGGCCGAGTCCACAAGAGCTCACTAACGCCAAGAGCCATAGTTCTGTACTCTGCCTCGACACTAGACCTTGCTACCACCGCTTGTTTCTTGCTGCGCCAAGTTACTAGGTTACCTCTAACAAAGGCACAATAACTTGAGGTAGAACGTCTATCATCCAAGGAGTCAACCCAATCTGAGTCGGTATATCCTTGAACATCTTGGTGACCTTAAGGCTTAAACAACAAGCCCTTACTCGGTGTTGCCTTCAAGTATCTAGGAATGCGATAGACTACATTGTTAGGATCGGGGACGCCCTTGGAGGACTGGGGTGTTTCCGGTTTTAGGAAGGGTGGCCGCTTACAACACTTTGGTGATAGTCCGGTTAGAGACTATGACCGTTCTTAGCACTACACAAACTGTCACAGACTCTTGAACTAGGTTCAAGGGCGGAAATGTCTGTTTCAATCTGAAGCAACGTATGCGACTTAGATGATATTTAGAAGGAGTCGGTTTTAAAGATATGAGTGGACCGGTGTTTGATATACAGAGTAAGATTGTTTTGGTTAAGTTTAGGTGAGTAAGCAGTAAAATGAAGGAAATAACACGAGACAAGATTTTTTATGGATGTTCGGAGCAAAGTCTCCTACGTCACCCCTTCTTCTCAGGTTATGAGAAGGATCTCCACTAACTTTCAAAGTTACAATACTCACAATACCGGTCGAGCCCAACTCGCTACTCGCCGATTACACCAACTCACTCTTGATGTAATACAATAACACAACACAAATACACACAGAAAGCTTCCGGTTTATGACACACCGGTTTTGGATCGTTTGTAAGATTTCTTTATCTCTCTAGGATTTTCGTAAATTGTTTCGCTTGATTGTTCGTTGTGCTCTCTATCATTAATGATATCGCTTCGTCTTCCTTTTATAGCAAGGACGATCCCAACGGTCACATTCTTCTCTCACCGTGGGATTGGTTGATCCAGCATCACGCCAATGTAGGGAGGTTACTTGCACGCTTCACCTTCTTTAACACTTGGCATACATGCAGGGACCCCTCAGGAAAAGATGACGTTGCCGGTTTGCAGATTCGGACACGTGTCAGACATGCACCTTTCGGTTGTCAACATCGGATCAGTAAATCATCATTGCTTTCCTCGCATGCTTCCGATCGGATCTTATCTTCTTTTATCCCTTCGAGACACGTCTATTTCGTCATATTACGTCACTTCTGCAGATTGTAGATTCCGGTTTGTTTCTTACATAATATAGTCCGGCTGGAATGTAAACTTTTGTCTTTGCTAGCTGGTCTCTTGAGAGAGAGTTAAAACCGGTTCCTCTAATCTTGACTTGATCACTTGGAACTGATTTTCTTTGAAGTGTTTTAACAGCCGGTTCATGAGGCTCCAGCCGGTTTATACGATTTGATCTGCTTCTACGCATAGAAGTTAACAGTTGTTTAGTTTTTCTAGCCGGTTCCAAAAATTAACTTTACTTAATTTTTCTTATCAATTTCTCCCTTTTTGATTATTTAGAATAAATATTCAAAACTTGTAATGTATGACCGGTTTAAAAATTAACTTTCTTAATTTTTCTTATCAATTTCTCCCTTTTTGATTATTTAGAATAAATATTCAAAACTTGTAATGTATGGCCGGTTTTTGAAAAATTAACTTTCTTAATTTTTCTTATCAATTTCTCCCTTTTTGATTATTTAGAATAAATATTCAAAACTTGTAATGTATGGCCGGTTTAAAAATTAACTTTCTTAATTTTTCTTATCAATTTCTCCCTTTTTGATTATTTAGAATAAATATTTAAAACTTGTAATGTATGGCCGGTTTTTGAAAAATCAACTTTCTAGCAATTTCTCCCTATTTTGATTAATTTTTGTTTAAGAAAAATTTCAAAACATGTATTGATTTTTCAAAAGATATGTAGAAACTAATAAATTCAAAATATGATAAAAACGTCTGAGTTCTGAAACCAAATCAAACATAAATTGTTCTTAAGGAAAGAAAATGAAGTTAAGGCTTGTCTGGTCCCCCCTTTTCAAGTTCTTTTTCCAGTCGCCTTATTTCTTCCTCTTCCCTTGCCTTCCATTCCCTGGCTCTTCTTGCAGCGTCGATTTTCCATCCGTCAACTATACTTGATATGCCGGGACTTCTTTTACCGAATCCAAAACCGGCACAAACTGGTTTTGGTGGTCGAGATGTTTGAGCAACGATCGGTCTGGAGCCTGGGGTTGCGGTTGAGGTTTCGACCGCTTTCTTTTTACGCCGGTTGAGTTCTTCGATGTCCTCTTCCTCTTCTTCATCAAGAGGTTGCGCGTTCAGCCCGACTGGTTCGGTCATTCTTTGACTGTTTTGTTCTGCCCGCTTCATCACCTCTACAACCGCTTTCCTTTTATTCTTATTTCTCGTCTTCATAGCGTGCGAGGGTTGAGCCGGTATGGGTTCCTGGATAGCTGCATGTTCTTCCTCATTACACTTCTGGGCAAGCTCATGATCTTTGTCTTCAAGTTCCTTCCTTGATCGTTCCCTCTCCCTTTCTTCGTCTTGTAGTTTCTTTGCGGTTTCGGCGTCAGAATTGATTTGCTCTTGAGTTTTGCTCACTTGGAGTTTGGACAACTCCCCAATTTGAACAGCCATAGCCTGCAACATGTCTACCAGAGGAGCGGTTGTGGTTTGAATGGATTCTGCGATCAGTGATTTGACAGAGGTTTGCACAGCTTCATCTATCATAGATCTGATCATTGTTTGAACGGTTTTGGCCATTTCGGTTTGAACTGATCCCCGGATGGTGTTTGACAGGTTGGCTTCAGCTGTTGCAATCTTCTCATCGGTTGCAATGCTGTAGTTCCCAAGACAAGACTCAATTGTATCGATCACCACCTGCTTTACCTGCTCAAGTTCCGGAGCCTTATTAGTTTGAGGAGGATCTCTTCCCCGGTTTTCTGCTGACATTGATGTTTCCCCAGCAGCAAAGAAGGGTTTCCTTTGATATAAGTCGACATTGATTAATTGATGTCTGCAGTTGTTCCTCCATTGTGCATCAAGTTGGTCAACACTTTTAAGAAGCTTTTCCCGTACTGGGTGAAACCGTTCAGTCATTCTCGATTCAATCGGAGTTAACGTTGCTCCTTCTACTTCCTTTAATGCGTCTTCTACCGCTTGTAACCGGGCATATTCGTGAATTACCGCGGTTTTGCTGAAAGCGGCTTGGATAAGGTTGGTGTTTGCCACTTGAGAGCCATTTCTTCTAATTCTAAGAGTTTCTCCCAATGTTTGTTACCGCTCATCTCTAGGATCATATTTGACAGCTTTGTCTCACAACGAAGCTGTACCCATAGAAGGTATGGTGATATTAATTCACTGGCATCTTTGTTCATGTCCTTAATGAGCCCCTCAAACATCTCTTCCTCTTCTTCTGCAGAAAAGGCGACATTGGCCTCGGTTATTATCTCAGGTTGGGAGCCGGTTATAACCTCTTTGCCCTTGTTAACCTGAACTGGCCCTTCAGGTATGATTGTTGAATCAGCTGGCCCATCTTGGGCTGATTGGATCATTGTATCGTGTGGAGCAGACTTGTTTCCTGTGAAATCGGATGGTTCCTGTTCTTCAATATTGCCCTCCTGAGCTGGAGGTGTGATATTCACAGTGTTGGCCGTTTCTTCGACCGAATGTTTTTCACTTTGATCGGGTATCTCAACCTGATCAGCTGGCTTAAGACGACTTGACACATCGTCGTCGGTTTCCTTGGCAATGCTTTGGACTACGTCCACAATGGCTTCCGAGGTATTTAAACCTACGTCATCCATGATTTCGTCCATGTTCTTGTTGGGAGATTTGGAGTTTTCAGAGTTAATACTAACCTCTGCTTCCTCCTTTGATGCTGACTCGGTTTCGTGGCTCCCCATGGGTTCGGTTTGCCTTGGTGATTGAGAGTCAACAGAGATGGGGCGAACGGTGTTGATGGGAATGGGCTGGAAGACGTCTCTGGTTCCCTTCGGAGATTTGTCCGAGGAAAGGGTTTTCTCGGAGTCAGCCGGCTTGTTGGAGCTCTTCTTTGCGGAAGACTTCTTCCTTCCCTTCTTCTTCTGTGAGGCTTCGGCTTGAACCGCCTTCCCCTTCGATTTTTCCTGTTTTGAGCTTTCTTCAGCCGGAACGGAAGAACTGATCCCTTTTGAAGACTTCGTTCTGGAGGACTTCGGCTTAACCGCTTTGTCAGTTTTCTCACTCATTTGCTCTGAGTTGAGAATGTTGTTGGGTGGGAACGGTTCACCTTCACCAAGTTTCATCTTAAGGAACTTGAGAATTTTGACGATTTGCATTGCGAAGGCCTGCACCCGGCCATCCTTCTGTATCACCATCTCACAGAACTGTTCGAAGATGACGGCTCCCCAATCTATCTTGTCACCGCGGACAATAGCCATCATCATCTTTAGATTAAGTTTGGTTAGGTTATCGAAGTTACCTCCTCTACCCTGAATCGAACGAGAGATGATGTTCAGCAACCACTTGAACTCCGGTTTGAGTTTGCTCTTCCAGCTTGAGTGAATCACCAGATCATGATCGTCAGCCGATATCACCAACCGGACCGCATTAGATTCTGCAGCGGTTAGGTCAGTCTTGAGGTCCAAACCGGTGTTAGGCAAACCGAGGGCTTCAGAGAAAAGCTCCTCCGTGATATGAACTTCTTTGTCGTTGACGGTGGCGGAGACTTTCCTCTTCGTTAAAGTCACCGTCGCTAGAAACTCCATAACTGCCGTCGGATACACGATGAACGGACCAGACAAGAACGCCTCCAATCCAGAATCTCTTAGAGATTGAAGCACAACCTTGTTTTTCTCCCCAGCGTGTTCGCCGATGTCGTTGAAATCGACCTGCAACATCCATTGAAAAGGTGCTTTACCTAGAGCCATGATAAATTTGTGAAGGAAAGATGAAGAACAGTGATGAACGGAAGTTAGAGAGCCTTTGAAGATTTAAGAGTTTTTAGAGAGAGAAAGCGTATGTAGAGAATGAACTGATCTGAACTTATATAGGAGGCGGTTTCGAACGGTTGGAAGACGAACCGTCACTTGATAGTATTTTGGCGCCAATTTTCCCTCCAAAAGTTACTGCAGTAACTTTCGGCGGTAAATGCGGAGAAAACAGTGGGCGGTGAATTTTGTGCGGTAAAACCGTGGGCAGTAAGTTTTTCAAACTTTTCATTTTTGCTTGAGATTCTGAATTACCGGAGGTTTTGTTAACCGGAAGTTTCGTTTAACATGAGGTCTTATGTTTATTGATTTCAAAGCCGGAAAGAAGGATATTGAATAACCGGAGACTTTAAAGTTAGAGAATTTTATAAATAAGTTCGAAAGAGTAAGTGAGGCGGTTTTTCGGTCGTACAACAAAATGACCAAAAACCGGAAAGAAAAACAAACAACTTAGACTAGATCGACCCAATCCCCTTCCACCATTCTGTCAAACCACTTGTCCACGGTGTTGTCGGGTGTCCGTTCCTCAATCCTCGATATCCATCCATGTAGCATAGGCAGAGTCATAGTATTGGCCGGTCCGACAGGAACATCGGGCCCAAGGTTGTGGCGTTGAGCCTCCAGAAACCGAGAGATTTGTGGAGCGAAACTGACCCTTCCTCTTGAAGCGGTTATGAGCTGCTTCAGGTTTTTGAAGAGATAGGAGGACCAGTTGATTGCCGATTTGCGGATGATGGCTATCATGATGTCGAATGCCTCCCGGCTGTAGTTTTGATTTGGCATTTTGCCCATGATGGACCGCTAAACCAAATCATGAAAGACTTGGTAGTGGGGGGCGAGTTTTTCCTTCTTCCTGTGGTCTTCGACCGGTTCAATGGAAGAGGAGAAGATAAAGTCGAAGTCTTCCTTAGCCGGAAGGAATGGCGTTGGGAAGTCAGAAAACCCTTCGGTTGGAAGGTTGAAGAAAGTAGCAAAGTGCTCTTCGGTAATCGAAACGAATCTTCCGTCAACGATGGTCCTTATACTACCATCATCGAGAATGTGCCCATTGTTGAAGAACTCGCACACTTCCTCTACGAGGATGGTGTCTGAGCCTTCAAGAAATTTTTGGAGTCCCGATTCTATGATCGGTTTGAAGGTGGTATCGTAAAACCGGCTATTTTGTGCTTCTTCGAATTTGACAATGAGTGTGTTTCTTAGTTCAGCAGACATTTTGAGGAAGAATGAGAATGAGAAGTCGAAAGGAGTTCTTTTGATCTTTCAAGCTTCAGAGAGAAGAGTGAAGGAGACGTGTTTTGAAGATGGAGAATTAAGTCCCTTTTTATAGCTTGAACGGTTGGATGCATTAAATGAGGATATTTTGAAAAATCAGACCGTTTATGTCTGGTCATAAATGTTTTTGTAGATTTTCAAGAGGATAAAGGTATGTCTAGTAAACAAAATTACCGGTTTGGGAAAGGAAAGGAAAGAGAGATTATTTAAGCGTTGGATGACCCAGCCACTTGATTCCTCTTTGCCTTAGCTGTTTCCCATCGATCGATCAGCTCTTGTACTCTCTCCTTGGTGAGCACATGCTTTGGATGGAGAGTTACGAAGGGTCCAGAGTGGATCTCCAGGCTTGCACAAAAACCGCTTAGCTGAGGAGCGTAGCCGGTTTTGTTTGAAAGGAGCATCTTCTTCAGGTTGCTTAAGATGATCCAGGACCAATTTACCGGTGTCCCAACCGTAACGGCGATCATCATCTCGAAAAGCCTTTGGGTGTAGTAATAGCTTTTCTCTCTGCCCAAGATAGACTTTCCCATAATCTCACAAAGAAGCTGGTACTTGTGAGAGAGTTGGCTTTTAGCACCCCAGGGTCTAACTGGGATGTCAGAGTTGGAGAACCGATGACACATTTCTTCCATGGTCACCGGAGAGTAGGTTAAATCGGTTATGTTAGGATCGGGGACACCCTTGGAGGACCGGGGTGTTTCCGGTTTTTGGTAAGGGTGACCGCTTACAACACACACACTTTGGTGATAGTCCGGTTAGAGACTATAACCGTTCTCAGCACTACACAAACTGTCACAGACTCTTTACCCGGGTTCAAGGGCGGAAATGTCTGTTTCAGGTTGAAGCAACGTTTGCGACTTTAGATGATGTTTTAGGAGGAGTCGGTTTTATGGATATGAGTGACCGGTTTTAGGAGTATGATTGGTTTGAGGTTTACGTTAAGAAAGCAAGAAATGAAAGCGAAGGAAAGAACACGAGACAAGAATTTGTTTATGGATGTTCGGAGCAAACTCTCCTACGTCACCCCTTCTTCTCAGATTATGAGAAGGATTTCCACTAACTCTTTAGAGTTACAACAACACTTCCGGTCGAGCCCAACTTCGCTACTCGCCGGTTACACCAAACTCACACTTTGATGTAATACAACAACTCAACACAAACACACACAGAAAGCTTCCGGTTTTAGACACACCGGTTTTGGAATATAAGACTTTATCTCTCTAGAATTTAATGCCTTTACTACTCGTTAACTGTTTTTCCGAACTTCTCGGAACTGCATTGAATGAAGACGTTTCGACTTCCTTTTATAGCTGAGAAGAGCCAACGGCTACATTCTTCTCTCTCCTGCGGATTGGTCGATCATTCTCACGCCTGATGCAAAAAGATTGCTTGCACGCTTCACCTTCCTTAACACCTGGCATTCATGCAGCAGCTCTGAGCATAAGATGACATAGCCGGTTTTCAGATTGAGACACGTGTTGAACATCCACTTCCGGTTGTCAGCTTCGGATCAATAAAGTATCATTGCTTTCCTCGCATGCTTCTGATCGGATCCGATCTTCTTTTATTCTTTCGAGACACGTTTCTTCCGTCATGGTACGTCACTCTTGTAATTTGAATCTTTCGGCTTTTGTTCTGAACCTTTCGGTTTCTGTGTCTTGTGTAATATGATCAGGTTGGAGTGAAAGTTTCTGTCTTGGCTAACCGGTCGCTTTGAGAAAGTGAAAACCGGTTCCTCTGATCTTTAACTTGATCACTTGAGGCTGGTTTCTTTGAAGTAGTAGCAACCGGTTTTTGATGCCCCAACCGGTTCATACGGTTTTGATTTGTATCTGCACATTAAAGTTAACAATTGTTTAGTTTGTCTGACCGGTTCCAAAAATTAATCTACTTAATTTTTCTATCAATTTCTCCCTTTTTGATTATTTAGAATAAATATTCAAAACTTGTAATGTATGGCCGGTTTTGAGAAAATTAACTTACTTAATTTTTCTATCAATTTCTCCCTTTTTAATTATTTAGAATAAATATTCAAAACTTGTAATGTATGGCCGGTTTTGAGAAAATTAATCTACTTAATTTTTCTATCAATTTCTCCCTTTTTGATTATTTAGAATAAATATTCAAAACTTGTAATGTATGGCCGGTTTTAAAAATATGTGTTCGATTGTTTTTGAAAAAATATGTTTCAAAAACATGAGTTTGAAAGTTTTGAAAGAGAAATGTTTCAAAAACATGAGTTTGATTGTTTTGCAGAAATATGTGAGAACCTTTTAGAAAGAGCAAAGTAACCAAGTTCTGAAACATAATAAAACATAATTGTTCAAAGTAAACAAAGAAAGAGATTTAGGGCTTGGATGATCCCCCTTGTGAAGTTCTTTTTCCCGCTCCTTCTCCAACCGTCTCCTCTCTTCTTCTTTTCCCGCTCTCCATTCTCTATCACGTCTTTCGGCATCAATCAGCACTCCGGCCCATACACTTGAGTGACCGGTGTCCTTATTCTTGAGCGCAAAGTTGGTACAAACTGGTTTTCGTCGTGGAGGCGGTGGAACAGCAACTAGTCTGAAGTTTGGAGTTGAGGTTGAACCTGAAGTTGCCCTTCTCTTTCATTGGTTAAGTTCCTCCGGGTCTTCTTCTTCTTCATCCAGCGGTGGTGCATTTATCACTACCGGTAAAGCTGTTTTCTGTTCTGTCTGCTGCATTATTTTTACAATCTTGCTCCGCTTCTTTTTATTCCTTGTATCCATTGAATGAGATGGGTGAACTTGTTGAGGTTCCTGGATATTTGCCTGTTCCTCTTCGGTAAACTGTTGAGCAAGTTCAAAGTCTTTTTGTTCAATCTCCTTCTGCAGCCGGACCTTTTCATTTTCTTCCTCTTGTAGTCTCTTCGCGGTTTCAGCATCTGATTCTATTTGTATTTGAGTGGTGCTGGCCTGAGCTTTGGACATGTCTTCAATTTGGATTGCCATTGCCTGCAGCATATCCAGCAATGGAGCGGTTGCGGCTTTAACGGAATCTGCAATCATTGTCTTCACTGTGGTCTGCATAACCGTATCCATCATGGATTGTATAGAGTTTGACAAGTTGACCTCAGCTGTTGCAATTCTTTCGTCGGTTGTGGCTTTGAAATTCTTAAGACATGAATCAACTGTTTCAGCCACCACTTGCTTTATCTGATCGATCTCTGGAGCCTTAACCGGTTGAGAGGATTCTTGTTCCAAGTTTTCAGAGATCCCGGATGTCTCACCGCCCATGTAAAATGGCTTGCTTTGATATAGTTCAGGATTGTTGAGTTGGCGTTGGCAGCCTTTTCTCCACTGCTCATCATAACGATCAAGATTTTGAATTAGTTGCTCTCGCACTCCCATAAACCGTTCTGTCATCCTCATATCAATCGTGCTTAATGTCGTGTCTTGGGTTCTTTGAAAGGCATTCTCTACTGCCTGTAACCGAGCGTTTTCGACAATGATTGCTGTTTTGCTGAACGCCGGTTGAATCAGATCTGTGTTAGCTAGCTGAAGGGCTCTTTCTTCCAGTTTGACGAGCCTGTCCCAGTGCTTGTTACCGCTCAAGCCTGGAACCATGTCGGATAACTTGGTTTCGCACCGGAGTTTCACCCATATGAGATATGGAGCTAGCACATCATTTGCCCCTTTATTCATGTCCCGAAGAAGTTCATCGAAGATTTCATCCTCTTCCTCTGCAGTATATGGAATCTCGTCGTCGGTTGGTTGAGGGTCGATTTGCAGCGTGCCCGTTCCGGTTTCCGTTGTTTCTTCAATGAGAATGCCTTTGCCTTTGTTTACCTGAGTGGAACCTTCAGGTGTTGAGGCTGGTTGAATTTCTGAGACTGTCTTCCCTACTGCGGAACCGGAAGGTTCCTGTTCTTCATAATTTCCCTCCTGAGCCGGAGGTAAAATCTCTGTTGTATTGGTCGTCTCATCGACCGGTTGTACTTCATTCTGATCAGGTATCTCAACCTGATCCACTGCCTTCCGACGACTTGAAACATCGTCCTCTTCGGCTTCTCTTGTGATCTCTTGGACCACATTCTGAATTGCTTCAGAGGTATTTAAGCCCACAGTGGTTGTAACCTCTTCAGCTCGTTTACTAGGTGACTTGGAGGTTTCAGAGTAAACACTTACCTCTGCTTCCTCCTTGGAAATTGACTTGTTCTCCTTGCTCCCCGAAGATTCGGTTTGCTTTGAAGAATGGGATGGAACGGGAACTGGAATGACGGTTTTGATTGGGATGGGCTGAAAGACATATGCGGTTCTTTCCGGTGGATTGTCCGAGGAAAGCGTTTTCTCGGAGTCCGCCGGTTTCTTTGAGCTCTTCTTCGCAGCTACCTTCTTCCTTCTCTTTGGTTCTGGTGGAACTTCTGCTTCAACCGCTTTTCTTGACGGTTTCTTCTGTCTGGTTTCTTCTTCAACCGGAGCCGAGGAACTTGCTCCCTTGGATGATTTGGTCCTTGAGGATTTAGGTTTAATTGTCTTCTCCGGTTTTTCGATCACTGACTCTGAGTCAAGAATGTTGGAGATCGGAAGCGGTATGCCTTCACCTAGTTCCACTTTGAGGAACTCAAGGATTTTGACGATTTGCATAGCATAGGCCTGCACCCGGCCATCTTTCTTTATTACCATTTGACAGAATTCTTCATAGATGACGTACCCCCAGTCCACCTTGTCACAGCGGACAATAGCCAACAACATTCTAAGTTTGAATTTCGTGAGGTTGTCGAAATTACCTCCCCTTCCTTGGATTGATTTGGCGATGACGGTCACTAACCATCTATATTCCGGTTTGAGCTTGATCTTCCGGCTGGAGTGGATCACTAGATCTTGATCCGAGAATGAAACCACCAACCGAGCAGCGTTGGATTCTCCATCGGTTAGGTCTGTCTTCAGATCCATACCGGTGTTTGGCAGACCGAGAGCTTCAGCAAATAGCTCTTCGGTTATGAGGATGGCCTTCCCGTTGACGGATGCAGAGATCTTCCTCTTCGACAGCGTCGCCGTCGCCAAGAACTTCGTCACCGCCGCCGGATGGATGATGAACGGACCAGAAAGAAATTTTTCCAACCCAGATTCCCGTAGAAGTTGAAGAACAGCCTTGTTCTTGTCGTCAGCATGCTCGTCAATATCTGCGAAATCTACTTGTAACATCCATTGAAATGGAGCCTTGCTTATTTCATGTCTATCGTGATGGTGTTGGATGGTCCAACCGGAACACCGGTTCCAAGGTTGCGACGTTTGGACATCAGAAACCGGGTGATTTGAGGAGCGTAGCTGATCTATCCTCTTTTACCGGTCATAAGCTGCTTCAGCTTGTTGTAGAGATAGGATGCCCAGTTGATGGCGGAGTTGCGGATGATGGCTATCATAATGTCGAATGCCTCCCGGCTGTAATTCTGGTTGGGCATTCGGCCTATGATAGACCTCTGGACCAGATCGTGAAAGAGCTGGTAGTGAGGAGCGATATTTTCTTTCTTCCCGAAGTCTTTGATAGGAGTGTAGGAAGAAGAGAAGATCTTGAATAAGGTTTCCTTAGCCGGTAAAAACGGCGTTGGAAAATCAGAAAAACCTTCGGTTGGAAGGTGAAAGAAGGTGGCAAATTCCTCCTCAGTGAATTGGAAGAATTGACCGTCGACGATGGTGCGAATGCTACCATCATCCAAGATGTGACCATTGTTGAAGAATTCACACACCTCCTCCACGAGGATGGTGTCTGAACCCTTAAGGAAGCCCTGCAACCCAGAAACTATGATATGCTGAAAAATGCAATCATAGTAGGCGCTATTTTTGATATCTTCAAAGTCGATAATGAGAGTGTTTCTTAGCTCGGCAGACATGATGATGAGTAGTGAAGAAGATCTTGAGAGGATTTTTGAGCTTTCGAGTTTTAGAGAGAAGATGTGCTTGGAGGCGTGTTTTGAGGATGAAGGTTGAATCCCCTTTTATAGATTGGAATGGTTGAAGGCATTTAATGAGAATATTTGAAAAATCTAGTCGTTTATGACTAGTCATTAATGTTTTTGTGATTTTCCAAGAGAATAAAGGCATGTCTTGTCAAATCAAGTCAAGCATGCTCAAAGGATTTCTGTTTCCAAGAGATTTGATTTTAATCTTAAATACGGCACATTGATTATTTGATCATTTAAGTTTTTGAAATTTTATCTTGAAAAAGGAAGGATTTCTGATTCATTGATTGATGTGCAAAACCGGTAGTACAACAAAAATACCGGTTTTGTGAAAAATAGATAGAAAGAAAGAAGAAGGGACAGGTTAGACATTTGATGACTCAGCCGTTTGAGCGTTTGATGCCTCAGCCGCTTGAATTCTTCTGGCTTTGACAGCTTCCCATCGGTCGATCATCTCCTGTACTCTTTCCTTGGTGAGCACATGCCTTGGATGAAGAGTGACGAAGGGTCCGGAGTGGATGTCCAGACTTGCACAGAAACCGCTCAGCTGGGGAGCGTAGCCGGTTTTGTTGGAGAGAAGCATCTTCTTCAGGTTACTGAAGATGATCCAGGACCAGTTAACCGGTGTCCCAACCGTTACGGCGATCATCATCTCGAAGACCCTTTGGGTGTAGTAGTAACTCTTCTCTCTGCACAAGACAGATTTTCCCAGAATCTCGTAGAGAAGCTGGTACTTGTGAGAAAGTTGACTCTTAGCACCCCAGGGTTTAACCGGGATGTCTGATCCTGAGAACCGGCGACACATCTCTTCCATTGTCACCGGGGAGTATGTAAGATCGGTTACCCCTTCATTGGGCAAACCGCAATATACAGCGAAATCCGTCTCGCTGAATAGGAATTTCTGACCGTAGACTTGTGCAACGAGTATATCTCGATGCACCTCTTTCGCGGTCTGAAAGAGTTCTTCGACTACAAGGTAGTCGAGGATGAACCTGTTCTCAAGAAAGCTTCTTAGCCCACTTCTTTCTATGGCTAAGAACATTCCTCTTACTTCGTGATCCTCGTATTGGTAGATTGATTCAAAATCTGCCAATAGAATTTTCTTTGCCAAGGAGTTGGTATTCATATTTTTGAGAGAGAGGATTTTATCTCAAAAATGATACTTGTGAATAGTGAACTTGTGAGATTTTGAGAAGGATTGAGGGTGGTTTATATAGCCCGGGATTCGGCTGATATTTAATGAGGTTAAGCATGCTTGATGATGTCATCAACTACTTAATAGACTTAACTTGTTGAAGTAACTATTGTTTATTTCCAAGGTAAATCTAATTATTACTAAGATAGCAATGATGAAAAATATCTATTGACAAGATGTGAGTCTCCCTCTCTTGATGATGGACACATGTCGTCATCTCGATTGCGGTAGACTCGTTTTTATTAATTACAGGCTTCATTTTTCAAAACATGCATGAAAACTTAGTCAGTTATCCCAAGTTAGCCGGAGAAGTTCATTTCATCAGACTATAATGCATTTGAACTACTCGGTTTTCCATGACCGGTTTTAGTGGGATATTTCAGTTTGTGAAGAAAGGTTGATTTATGTCAACATTTGTTCATTTTGAATGTATCTTTTCCACTTCAACCCGGTTATTTCAACCGTATAGTAAATATACATATAATTTGAATTCATGAAGTAATCGGGCATAACCGGAGACTCCCTCCCGGTTAGCATTTTTGATTTATAAATGGCCTATCTGAATATGGTTTGAAAAGCTTTAGCTTCTTCCTGAACACATATCTCGGTTTCTTACATGCATGCATAATCATTATATCAATTGATTAAGATTAGTGAGTCCTAAAATATTTCGGAAGTAAGAAAACTTAGCTTCCTGTAGTGGCTTCGTGAAGATATCCGCTACTTGCTGTTCGGTCGAGACATACTCCAGACGGATGTGTTTCTCCTGAACATGCTCCCGGATGAAATGGTGTCGGATGTCGATATGCTTTGTTCTTGAGTGCAACACCGGATTGTACGTAATCGCTATGGCGCTGGTGTTGTCACAAAAGATTGGAGACTCCTTTGCTTCTATTCCGAAATCCCTTAGTTGTTGTTGGATCCAGAGAAGTTGTGCACAGCAGCTTCCAGCCGCTATGTACTCCGCCTCTGCGGTTGATGTTGCAACGGAAGTTTGTTTCTTGCTGCTCCACGTGACTAACCGGTCACCCAGGAACTGACAGGTTCCACTTGTACTCTTTCGATCGATTTTGCACCCCGCGTAATCGGCGTCTGAGTAGCTTATAAGGTTGAAGCTCGAGTCCTTTGGGTACCAGAGTCCCACTTCTTGAGTTCCCTTCAAATATTTTAGAATTCTTTTGGCCGCCGTATAATGAGATTGCTTTGGGTTTGCTTGGAACCTTCCGCACACTCCAACCGCAAACAAGATGTCAGGTCGACTGGCTGTTAAGTATAGCAGAGATCCGATCATTCCTCGATAAGCTGTGATGTCAACGACTTGACCATCATCATCTTTATCCAGCTTTACGGAAGGACTCATTGGCGTAGCCTCTTCGGCACATGTGTCCATCCCGAATTTCTTCAGCAGTTCGGTTGTGTACTTCGGTTGGCTTATGAAGATTCCGGCTTCCATCTGCTTAACCTGAAGTCCTAGAAAGAAGCTCATTTCCCCCATCATACTCATTTGAAATCTATCAGTCATCATTTTAGAAAACTTTTCACATAATTTTGGATCGGTTGACCCGAATATGATGTCATCAACATAAATTTGAACAAGTAGAATTTGTTCTTTTCTTTCAAATTTAAACAGTGTCTTGTCTACCGACCCTATTGTAAATTTACGATCAAATAAAAACTGTGTCAAAGTATCATACCAAGCTCTTGGAGCTTGCTTCAAACCGTAAAGGGCTTTATTCAGCTGGTAAACGTGATTTTCATGTTCTGGATTTTAAAGTCTGGAGGTTGATTAACATACACCTCTTCATTTACTTTACCGTTTAGAAAAGCGCTCTTGACATCCATTTGATAAACTTTGAAATTTTTAAAAGCTGCGTATGCTAAAAATATCCTAATTGCCTCAAGTCTAGCTACAGGGGCAAATGATTCTTCAAAATCAACGCCTTCTTCCTGTTTATAGCCTTGAGCCACTAACCGGGCTTTGTTCCTCGTAACTAAACCGTCTTCATTGAGTTTATTTCTGAATACCCATCGTGTTCCTATAACCGGTTTATTTTTCGGTCTATGGACTAGGTACCAGACTTTATTTCTCTCAAACTCGTTTAATTCCTCTTGCATTGCCAATATCCAATCTGGATCTGACAATGCTTCATCCACCTTTTTCGGCTCAATTTGTGATATGAAAGCAGAGTTTCCATAGTGATCCAAATTTTGTTGCCTAGTTCGGACGGGTGAGGATATGTTACCTATTACTAGTTCAAGAGGATGATTTTTGTTCCTTCTAAGGTTAATCCGAGACGTGTCTACCAAGCTTTCGGTTGGCTGATCAAGGTTAGACTGATCGGTAGGCTGAACAGAGTCAGACCGACCGATTTCTTCAGTAGAAACTGAAGCGTCAACTTTCTGCGGTAAAGCAGCTTGATCAGGCTGAATTTCAGCATCAACCGCTTGGTCCTTGACAAAGCGTCTAAAAACCGGAACCTCATCTTCATCATCAGAATAGATATTGAAGTTTTCCATTCTGTTGTGAAGGTCGAAGGGTAATGCAGTGTTTCGTTCAACCGATTCATCGAAAACAACGTGTGCGGTTTCTTCAACTGTTAAAGTCCTAGTATTGTATACTCTGTAGGCTTTACTTACCGCTGAATATCCCAACATTATTCCCTCATCGGATTTAGCATCAAAAGCGGTCAAGTAATTCTTGTCGTTATTGTGAATAAAGCATTTACTACCAAAGATTCGAAAATATCGTACACTTGGGATTTGATCAAAATAAATTTCAAAAGGAGTTTTCGAACACTGTTTAGTTACTAAAGATCGATTTTGTGTATAGCAAGCGGTATTAATAGCTTCAGCCCAGAACTTTTGAGCGATACCTGAATCAGCTATCATTGACCTTGCGGCTTCCTTGAGAGTTCGGTTTCTTCTCTCAGCCAGGCCATTTTGTTGAGGAGTTCTGGCACTAGACAACTCGTGCCTAATACCGGAATCATCAAGAAAAGTTGTTAAGTTACTGTTTATAAACTCAGTTCCTCTATCACTTCTGATCTTGTTTACTCGAATAGATTTTTCATTTTGTATTCTCAAAATCAGTTTAATCAAGTTTGGAGTTGCTTGATTTTTAGAAGCTAGAAAAGTAACCAAGTAAATTTGGAGTAGTCATCAACAACTACCATAGTATAATGCATGCCTCCTAAACTAGTTACTTTAACCGGACCAAACAGATCCATATGCAAGAGTTCTAAGCATCGTTCAGATTGATAATTTCCTTTATTTTTGAAAGATGATTTCACTTGTTTGCCCATTTGACATGCAACACATACTTTATCCTTTGAAAACTTAACTTTTGGAAAACCATGAACTAGTTCCTTGGAACAAATGAAGTTAATCGTTTTGAAATTCAAGTGGTTTAACCGTTTATGCCAAAGCCAGTTTGGATCATTTCCGGCTATCATACACACAGATTTTTCGAAATCAGTTTTCCAATCAACTTTGTAGATGTTTCCTATCCGGTTTACCGGTAGAAGAACTCGTTGTCTGGTTTTTTAACTAAACATGAGTTTTTATGAAATTCAACTTTGAAACCCACATCACACATTTGGCTTATACTTAACAGGTTAAAACTTAGTTTTTCTACCAGTAACACATTGTTTATGGATAAATTACCATGGACAATCTTACCCTTGCCCACTGTTTTACCTTTTGAGTTATCCCCGAATGTGATGACTGCTCCGGTTTTGTACTTGATGTCGGTTAGTAGCTCCTTGTTTCCGGTCATATGCCTCGAGCATCCACTGTCCAGATACCATTCTGAATTCTCTAGCCGGTTGCTCCTCCTGACCTCTTCGTCGTTTTCCATGAAGCATGTCACTTTCTCTTCACCATCTTCATTATCGGAGTATGCCCACTCGCTTCCACCGTCAGATGCTATGAGTGTCTTCTGAATCTCCTTTCCTTCATCAGCATGTTGATCATCGTTTCTTCGGTAGTCGTTTCGTTGGTTGTTGTTGTTTCCCCGATAGTTGTTCCCCTGGTAGTTGTTTCCCTGATACCGGTTGCCTTGATGGTTATTCCCTTGATAATTATTTCCTTGATAATTTCCTTCCGGTTTTCTATCATCTCTTCTTGGTTTTCTACACTCTGACCTGAAATGTCCAAAACCATCACAGTTATAACATCTCTTGTTTGATTTATCTACATAGTTATAATTAAAATCATTATTAGATGGTTGTTGGCTCTTCTTCATGAATTTTCCGAATTTCTGGGCTAACATCGCCATCACATCTTCAGTTATTTGATCGGGGTTTTTAACTTGAGCCGGTGCGGTTGATACTTGGACCGCAGGTTCCACCGATGTAACCAAAGCTCTAGTTGCGGTTGATGTGGATGCTTCATCTCGATCCGAGACTTGATCTCGAACATCGTAGGCTTTCAAGTCCTCGAACACATCATGCAACTTCATTTGCCCAAGGGTGCTTGACTCCCTCATTACCATGGTCTTGATATACCCACGTGCTTGGCAACGATCTCAGGGCTTTGATGATTACTTCTCGGTTGTCGTATTTCTTCCCGAGTGTTTAAAGCTCGTTGACTACACTGGTGAACCGGTTGCTGAATTCCTTCATATTTTCCCCCGGTTTCATCCGTATATTTTCATATTTTTGTGTAGCCACCAATATTTTGTTCTCCTTGGTTCTTTCGTTTCCCTCGTGGATCTGAATGATCGTTTCCCAGGCTTTCTTTGCATTATCACACTCTGATATTTTATTCAAAGTGTTATCATCTATAGCCTTATAGATGTGCCTCATGCAATGGTTGTCCAGGTTACTCCGTCTTCGATCTTCACTCGTCCATTGGTTTTCCTCCTTGTTGATCTTGATCGGTCCCTCTTTCAGGACTCGGCTCATCTCATCATCTAACGTAATCAGATGTAGATACATCTGTTTCTTCCAACTGCTAAACGCTTCGCTGTTTAGCATTGGTGGCTTGTCGCTGTGGGTCATGCTTCCCATCTTCTTTGGTTGCTTGAGTGCTAAGAACCTCGCTCTGATACCACTTGTTAGGGATCGGAGACGCCCTTGGAGGACCGGGGTGTTTCCGGTTTTTGGTAAGGGTGGCCGCTTACAACACACACTACTTTGGTGATTAATCCGGTTAGAGACTATAACCGTTCTCAGCACTACACAAACTGTCACAGACTCTTGAACCGGGTTCAAGGGCGGAAATGTCTATTTCAGGTTGAAGCAACGTTTGCGACTTTAGATGATGTTTTAGGAGGAGTCGGTTTATGGATATGTAGTGACCGGTTTTTAGGAGTATGATTGGTTGAGGTTTACGTTAAGAAGCAAGAAATGAAAGCGAAGGAAAGAACACGAGACAAGAATTTGTTTATGGATGTTCGGAGCAAACTCTCCTACGTCACCCCTTCTTCTCAGATTATGAGAAGGATCTCCACTAACCTCTTTAGAGTTACAACAACACTTCCGATCGAGCCCAACTTCGCTACTCGCCGGGTTACACCAAATTCACACTTTGATGTAATACAACAACTCAACACAACACACACACAGAAGCTTCCGGTTTTAGACACACCGGTTTTGGAATATAGACTTTATCTCTCTAGAATTTAATGCCTTACTACTCGTTAACTGTTTTTCTGAACTTCTCGGAACTGCATTGAATGAAGACGTTTCGACTTCCTTTTATAGTTGAGAAGAGCCAACGGCTACATTCTTCTCTCTCCTGCGGATTGGTCGATCATTCTCACGCCTGATGCAAAAAGATTGCTTGCACGCTTCACCTTCCTCAACACCTGGCATTCATGCAGCCAGCTCTGAGCATTAAGATGACATAGACGGTTTTTCAGATTGAGGACACGTGTTGAAACATCCACTTCCGGTTGTCAGTTCGGATCAATAAAGATCATTACTTTTCCTCGCAGGCTTCTGATCGGATCCGATCTTCTTTTATTCTTCGAGACACGTTTCTTCCGTCATGGTACGTCACTCTTGTAAGTTTGAATCTTTCGGCTTTTGTTCTGAACATTCCGGTTTCTGTGGTCTTGTGTAATACTGTCAGGTTGGAGTGAAAGTTTCTGTCTTGGCTAACCGGTCGCTTTGAGAAAGTGAAAACCGGTTCCTCTGATCTTTAACTTGATCACTGAGGCTGGTTTCTTTGAAGTAGTAGCAACGGTTTTTGATGCGCCAACCGGTTCATACGGTTTTGATTTGTATCTGCACAATGAAAGTTAACAATTGTTTTAGTTTGGTTCTGACCCGTGTTCCAAAAATTAATTACTAATTTTCTATCAATTTCTCCTCCTTTTTGATTATTTCGAATAAATATTCAAAAATTGTAATGTATGGCCGGTTTTGAGAAAATTAACTTACTTAATTTTTCTATCAGGTTACCCCTTTAGTGAGGCAAACCGCAGTATTCAGCGAAATTCGTCTCGTTGAATAGAAATGAGACTGACCGTAAACTTGTGCACGATTATGTCTCGATGCACCTCCTTTGCGGTCTGGAAGAATTCTTCGACTACGAGGTAGTCGAGAATGAATCTGTTTTCGAGAAATCCTCTTAGCCCGCTTCTTTCAACGGATAAGAACATTTCTTTGACATCATGATCTTCGTATTGGTAGATTGAGTTGAAATCAGCCAATAGGATTTTCTTTGCTAGAGAGTTGGAGTTCATGTTCTTGAGAGAGTTTTAAGCTCAAGACAGTTTTTGTGAATAGTGAATTTTTTGTGAAGAGTTGTGAGGATTTAAGGGTAGTTTATATAGCCAGGGGTTCGCTAGATCAGTAGGTTAGCATGCTTAGTGATATCATCAATTAGTTAATAGGCTTTAACTGTTGAAGTGTATAATGTTTATTTCCAATGCCAAAGCTAATTATTACCAAGATATTCATGATGACAAAAATCTATTGACACATGTCGTCATCTCGATTGTGGTAGACTTTTTTTATTTATTACAGGCTTCATTTCTCAAGGTATGCATGAAAACACGGTTAGTTATCTCAGATTAACCGGAAAAATTCATTTCATCAAAACCAGAGTGCATTTGTACTAACGGTTTTTCCATGACCGATTTTAGTTGGATATTTTGTTCCGATTGTGAAGAAAACATTGGGTCACATCAACATTTGTTCAACTTTGGGTTAAGTATATCCACTTCAAACAGGTCATTTCAACTGTAGTAAGTATACACGTGATTTGTCATTATGAAGTGATCAGGCATAACCGGAGACTTCTTCCCGGTTAGCATTCTTGAATTTTCAATGGCCTATTTGAATATGGTTTGGAGAAACGATAGCTTCTCCCCAAACACATATCCCGGTTTTTCAGTGTTGCGTATATAAGCAATATGCATGTATGATCATGATATAAGTTGCTTACATCAATAATTCCTAGAATAATTTCTGAAGTGAGAAAACTTAGCTTTCTGTAGCGGTTTTGTGAAGATGTCAGCTACTTGTTGCCTCGGTCGAGACGTATTCCAACCGGATGTGTTTCTCCTGAACGTGCTCCCGTATGAAATGGTGTCTTATATCAATGTACTTGTTCTTGAGGTGCAACACCGGATTGTATGTAATCGCTATCGCGCTGGTGTTGTCACAGAATATTGGAGATTCCTTTGCTTCTACACCGAAATCCCTTAGTTGTTGTTGGATCCAAAGGAGTTGTGCACAGCAACTTCCGGCTGCTTATGTATTCTGCCTTTTGCGGTTGGTGTTGCAACTGAGGTTGTTTCCTTGCTGCTCCAGGGGACTAACCGGTCACCTAGGAACTGGCAGGTTCCACTTGTACTCTTTCTATCGATCTTACACCCTGCGTAATCAGCGTCTGAGTAGCTTATGAGGTTTAAAACTGAGTCTTTTGGATACCAAAGTCCCACTTTCTGAGTTCTTTAGATATTTAATATTCTTTTGACCGCAGTATAATGTGATTGCTTTGGATTAGCTTGGAATCTTCTGCATACTCATACCGCAACGAATGTCAGGCGGCTGGCTGTTAGAGAAAGCATGATCCAATCATTCTTCGATATGTTGTGATGTCAACGGCTTGACCATCCTCATGTTTGTCTAACTTTACAGAAGGACTCATTGGTGTAGCCGCTTCAGCGCATGTATCCATTCCAAACATCTTCAATAATTCGGCTGTATACTTCGGTTAGCTTTGAATGTTCCAGCTTCAATCTGCTTAACCTGAAATAGTCCTAGGAAAAACTAATTCTCCCCATCATCTCATTTGAAAATCTGTCAGTCTCATCTTTGAAAACTTATCACATTAATTTTGGATCCGGTTGATGATTCCGAAATAATATCATCGACATAAATTTGACACGAGTATATCTGTTCTTTTCTCTCAAATTTAAAGAGTGTTTTGTCGATGTGAACCTATTGTAAACTTGTGATCAAATAAGAATTGTGTTAATGTATCGTACCAAGCTCTTTGAGCTTGTTCAAAACGTAAAGGGCTTGTTCAGCGGTAAACATGGTTTTCGTGTTCTGGATTTTTGAAACTAGAGGTTGATTAACATATACCTCTTCATTTACTTTACCGTTTAGAAAAACACTCTATAACATCCATTTGAAATTTTTGAAAGCTGCATATGCTAAAATATTTCTAATGGCCTCAAGTCTAGCTACAGGGGCAAATGATCTTCAAAATCAACGTCTTCTTCCTGTTTATAGCCTTGAGCCACTAACCGGGCTTTGTTCCTCCTAACTAAACCGTCTTCATTGAGTTATTCTGAATACACATCGTGTTCCTATAACGGTTATTTTTCAGTCTAGGGATTAGGTACAGACTTATTCTCTCAAACTCGTTTAATCCTCTTGCATTGCTAGGATCCAATCGGGATCTGACAATGCTTCATCCACCTTTTTCGGCTCAATTTGTGATATAAAGCTGAGTTTTCATAGTGTTCAAATTTTGTTGCCTAGTTCGGAGGGTGAGGATTATGTTACCTATTATTAGTTCAAGGAGGACTGATTTTTGTTCCTTCTGAGGTTTATCCGAGACGTGTATATCAAGCTTTCGGTTGGCTGATCAAGGTTAGACTGATCGGTTAGGTTGAACAGAGTCAGACCGACCGATTCTTCAGTAGAAACTGAATAGTCAACTTTCTGCGGTAAGGCAGCTTGAACAGGCTAAGGTTCAGCATCACCGCTTGCTCATTGACCAAATCGTCTAAAACCGTAACCTCGTCTTCATCATCAGAATAGATATTGAATTTTCCATTCTGTTGGTGAAGGTCGACGGGTATGTAGTGTTTTGTTCAACCGACTTCATCGAAAACAACGTGGGCTGTTTCTTCAACTGTTAAAGTCCTAGTATAGTACACCCTATAGGCTTTACTTACAGCTGAATATCCCAACATTATTCCCTCATCGGATTTAGCATCAAAAGCGGTCAAGTAATTCTTGCTATTGTTGTGAACAAAACATTTGCTCCCAAAATTCGAAATACGTATGCTTGGAATTTGATCCTAGTATATTTCAAAAGGGGTTTTGGAAAAGCGTTTAGTTATACAGATCGGTTTTGTGTGTAGCATGCGGTATTGATAGCTTCAGCCTAAAACTTTTGAGCGATACATGAATCATCTATCATTGACCTTGCGGCTTCCTTGAGAGTTCGGTTTCTTCTCTCAGCCAGGCCGTTTTGTTGAGGAGTTCTGACACTAGACAACTCGTGTCTAATACCGGAATCATCAAGAAAAGTGGTTAAATTGCTATTATAAACTCAGTTTCCTCTATCACTTCTGATTTTGTTTACTCGAATGGATTTTTCATTTTGTATTCATAAAATCAATTTGATCAGGTTTGGAGTTGCTTGGTTTTTAGAGGCTAGAAATGTTACCCAAGTAAACTTAGAATAGTCATCAATGACTACCATAGTATAATGCATGCCTCCTAAACTGGTTACTTTAACCGAGCCAACCAAATCCATATGCAAAAGTTCTAAACACCGTTCAGATTGATAATTTCCTTTACTTTTGAAAGATGACTTTATTTGCTTACCCATTTGACATGCAGCACATACTTTGTCTTTTGAAAACTTAACATTTGGAAAACCGTGAACTAGTTCTTTGGAACATATGAAATTAATTGTTTTGAAGTTCAAGTGGTTTAGCCGTTTATGCCAAAGCCAGTTTGGATCATTTTCGACTATCATGCACACAGGTTTTTCAAAATCAGTTTTCAATTAACTTTGTAAATATTTCCCAATTCGGTTTCCGGTTAAAAGGATATCATTTTGCTGATTTTTAACTAAACATGCGTTTTATGAAATTCAACTTTATAACCCACATCACCACATTTGACTTATACTCAGCAGATTAAAACGCAGTTCTTCTACCAGCAATACATTATTTATGGATAGGTTACCATGGACAATCTTACCATTGCCCACAGTTTTACCTTTCGAATTGTCGCCGAAGGTTATAACTGCTCCGGTTTCATACTTGATGTCGGTTAGTAGCTCATCGTTGCCGGTCATATGTCTTGAACATCCGCTGTCCAGATACCATTTCGAGTTCTTTAGCCGGTTGTTTCTCCTAACCTGTAAAAGAGAATTATTTACACCTTTTTGGTACCCACATTCAGTTGGGTTCATGGTTGATTAGTCCCTTTAGGATCCAGACTTGAATAAGTCGGATCACTTTCCCGGTATCTGTTCTTATAATGTTTGACTTAACTTCTTGACTGTTGCTCAAGAGTGCCTTATGTTGTAGTGAATTTCTTTGAGACCGAGATCTGTTTGTTTTGTTTTGTTTCCGGTTGGCTTTCCTTCTCTCATGATGAAGCCAGTTTTCTGATTCAGTAGGACTTACATACTTAAGTTCTTCTTCCGGTTTTAAATCATTTTCGGTTGTTGAACTCTTGACGAATCTTATAAATGGAAGATTGTCTTTTGTGAGTTTCATCCCGTTAGGTGTTTTGATTCCTTTGTTTGGTTTGGTTCGTAACCGATACCAAATCTACATTTAGGATGTCTTTATAGTTTACACATCTGTTTTACGGCTTGACGAGATCTCTCCCACGCAGCCGTAACATACAGTGCTCGTTCAACAGTTTCGGTTACCGGTTGAACTGTCTCCTCATTGTCTAAGGATAGTTTATCCGGTTCATACATTGCAGTTTCACATGACTTAACCGCGACACTACTTGACTCTACGGTTTTAGGTTCTACCGGAGTCGGTATGTATGCAGATATGTTTCTGAACTCAGCGACCATTTCATTGAGTGCAGAAATCAAATCTTCTTTAGTAAACTCGTCATAAGAGAAATCAAATACCTCTTCGTCGTTTGCCATGAAACATGTTACCCTTTCCCTCCATTGTCTTCGTTGTCGGAGTACGCCCACTTCGCTTCCACCGTCGATGCGATGAGTGCTTTCTGAATCTCTCCTTCCCTTCGTCAGCATGTTGATCATCGTTTCTCCGGTAATCGTTCCGTTGGTTATCATTTCTCCGGTAGTTGTTCCCTTGGTAGTTGTTACCCTGGTACTAGTTGCCTTGATAGTTGTTGCCTTGATAGTTTCCTTGATAGTTTCCTTCCGGTTTTCTGTCGTCTCTCGGTTTTTTGCATTCTAACCTGAAATGTCCAAAACCATCACAGTTATAGCATCTTTTATTGATTTATCTACATAATTATAATTAAAATATTTGTTAGATGGTGGCTGGCTCTTCTTCATGAATCTCCCGAATTTCTGAGCTAGCATCGCCATCACATCTTCACTGATCTGATCAGCGTTTTGACTGGAGCCAGAACGGTTGATACTTGGACCGTCGGTTCCACCGATGTAACCAAAGCTCTGGTTGTTGTTGATGTGGATGCTTCATCTTCGATCCGAGACTTGACTCGAACTCGTAGTCTTTAGATCCTCAAACACATCATGCAACTTCATCTGCCCGAGGGTGCTGATTCCCTCATCACCATGTCTTGATATCCCATGTGCTCGGCAGTGATCTTAAGGCTTTGATGATTACTTCTCGGTTGTCGTACTTCTTTCCGAGTGTTTGAAGCTCGTTGACCACACTGGTGAACCGGTTACTGAATTCTTTCATGTTTTCCCCCGGTTTCATCCTGATGTTTTCATATTTCTGTGTAGCCACCAAGATTTTGTTCTCCTTTGTTCTTTCGTTTCCCTCATGGATCTGAATGATCGTTTTCCAGGCTTCCTTTGCATTATCGCAGTCTGAGATCTTGTTCAAGGTGTTATCATCTATAGCCTTATAGATGTGCCTCATGCAATGGTTGTCCAGGTTACTCCGTCTTCGATCATCATTTGTCCATTGGTCCTAACTCCTTGTTTATCTTGATCGTCCCTCTTTCAGGACTCAACTCATCTCATCATCTAACGTGATCAGATGTAAATACATCTGTTTCTTCCAACTGCTAAACGCTTCACTATTTAGCATTGGCGGCTTGTCGCTGTGGGTCATGCTTCCCATCTTCTTCGGTTGCTTGAGTGCTAAGAACCTCGCTCTGATACCACTGTTAGGATCGGGGACGCCCTTGGAGGACCGGTGTGTTTCCGGTTTTAGGAAGGGTGTCTGCTTACAACACACACAACACTTTGGTGATAGTCCGGTTAGAGACTATGACCGTTCTCAGCACTACACAAACTGTCACAGACTCTTGGACCAGGTTCAAGGGCAGAAATGTCTGTTTCAGTCTGAAACAACGTATGCGACTTAGATGATATTTAGAAGGAGTCGGTTTTAAAGATATGAGTGGACCTGTGTTTGATATACGGAGTAAGATTGTTTTGGTTAAGTTTAGGTGAGTAAGCAGTAAAATGAAGGAAATAACACGAGACAAGATTTTTTATGGATGTTCGGAGCAAACTCTCCTACGTCACCCCTTCTTCTCAGGTTATGAGAAGGATCTCCACTAACTTTCAAAATTACAATACTTACAATGACGGTCGTGCCCAACTCGCTACTCGCTGATTACACCAACTCACTCTTGATGTAATACAATAACACAACACAAATACACACAGAAAGCTTCCGGTTTATGACACACTGGTTTTGGATCGTTTGTAAGATTTCTTTATCTCTCTAGGATTTTCGTAAATTGTTTTGCTTGATTGTTCGTTGTGTTCTCTGTCATTAATGAGATCGCTTCGTCTTCCTTTTATAGCAAGGACGATCCCAACGGTCACATTCTTCTCTCACCGTGGGATTGGTTGATTCAGCATCACACCGGTGCAGGGAGGTTACTTGCACGCTTCACCTTTTTTAACACTTGGCATACATGCAGGGACCCTCAGGAAAAGATGCATTGCCGGTTTGAAGATTCGGACACATGTCAGACATGCACCTTCCGGTTGTCAACATCGGATCAGTAAATCATCATTGCTTTCCTCGCATGCTTCCGATCGGATCTTATCTTCTTTTATCCCTTTGAGACACGTCTATTTCGTCATATTACGTCACTTCTGCAGATTGTAGATTCCGGTTTGTTTCTTACATAATATAGTCCGGCTGGAATGTAAACTTTTGTCTTTGCTAGCCGGTCTCTTGAGAGAGAGTTAAAACCGGTTCCTCTGATCTTGACTTGATCCCTTGGAACTGATTTTCTTTGAAGTGTTTCAACAGCCGGTTCATGAGGCTTCAGCCGGTTTATACGATTTGATATGCTCTTGTACATAGAAGTTAACAGTTGTTTAGTTTTTCTAGCCGGTTCCAAAAATTAACTTTACTTAATTTTTCTTATCATACATCCATATGAGTCTCGCAAGGATCATGCATGTATTGGCTCACAACACCAACAACATATGTAATGTCAGGTCTAGTATGAGCAAGGTATATAAGTCTCCCGACTAACCGTTGATATCTCTCCTTATCAACCTCGGTACCAACACCTCCGAAGAGCTTATGATTAGCTTCAAAAGGTGAGTCCACAGGTTTGCATCCCAGCATTCCAGTATCAGATAGGAGATTAAGGACATACTTCCGTTGGGAGAGAAAGATCCCACGAGACGTTCTAGCTATCTCAATCCCAAAAAAGTAATGCAACGAACCCAAGTCTTTGACCTCAAACTTGGTCGCTAACCGTTGTTTGAGTAAGTTAATCTCATCTTCTTCATCACATGTTACAATGATGTCATCGACATACACAATCAATATTGTGATCTTGCCTCCTTGTCTCTTAACAAACATTGTATGGTCTGAGTTGGTCTGCTTGAACCCAAACTTTATCATTGTACCATGAAATCTCCCAAACCATGCTATAGGAGATTGTTTTACCCCATACAAAGTTTTCTTGAGTTTACACACTTTCCCTTCTATAATGTGAGATGAGAAGCCAAGAGGGACATCCATATAAACTTCTTCCTCTAGGTTTCCATGCAAAAATGCATTCATCACATCAAGATGCTGAACATTCCATCCTAGATTGGTAGTACACGAAATTAGGATCCGAATAGAGTTCATCTTGGTGACGGGAGCGAACGTCTCCTAATAGGCAACGCCAAGTGTCTGTGTGTACCCCTTCGCAACTAGTCTGGCCTTGTACCTTTCAACTGACCCATCTAGATTATATTTTACAGTGAACACCTATTTGCATCCAACTGTTTTTTTCCAACAGGAAGAGTCACAAGATCCCATGTACCACTCTTCTTAAGAGCATTCATCTCTTCACCCATAGCACATTCCCACTTTGGTTCAAGTATAACATCCTGTCAACGCTGAGGAATAGAAATAGAAGACAAAGTGGAAACAAATGCACAATAGGAAGTATATATATAATCATAAGAAACGAAGTTAGAAATAGGATCAAGGTCAGAAAGAGAAGGATTACCATTTGTATAGGAAGAAGGAGAAACTATAGGACTAACTTCTAGATTAGACAATTTAGGGGGTAATATAGAATCTCCATGTTGTCTGCGTGATTATGTCACAAAATTCGGTCCATCTAGTCTACCAGGTTTTAAACATGGTTCTCCACTAGAAGGTGCTTCCCTTTCCTCCTGTAAACATGATTCTCCACTAGAAGGTGCTTCCCTCTCCTCTTGTCTTGGAAAAGTAAGAGGGTAGATGGGATTTGAAGAAGACTCCATCTTTATTTCTTCTTTTTCTAAACTCTCCCCCTAAAGAGGTAATCATGAGCTGGAGGTGTAATAAGAAGTTGACTCCCAAAAAGTGACATCATGACTAACAAACACTCGTTTAGTGGGAGGATGATAGCATTTATACCCTTTCTGAGTTGGAGAATAACCGATAAAGACACATTTTAGATCTCGGGGATCTAACTTTCCACGCGATGGAGCAGAGTTATAAACAAAACAAACACATCCAAAGACACGAAGTGGGAGAGGATGTTTTGTAGTATGTGGGAGAAATGATGTTGGAGTCTTAAACTTAAGAACAGTAGAGGGAAGACGGTTAATTAAATATGATGTAGTTAAAACTACATCTCCCCATAGGAAGCTAAGAACATGCATAGTAAACATAAGAGACCTAGAAACCTCCAAAGGATGACCATTCTTTCTCTCTGCTATCCCATTTTGCTCAGAAGTTTTGACATATGTAGTAAGATGTACAATGCCATGAGAAGATAAGTAAGACTCAAAATCCCCATTAGTATACTCTGTACCATTGTCGGTCCATAAGATTTGTATAACAATTTGAAATTTTGTATGAATCATAGCATGAAATAACTTTAAAGCATTAAAATATTTCGTTTTTGTGACGAAGTAAGTAAATCCAGGTGAGACGCGTATGACAATCAATAAAAGTGACAAACCATCTATAACCAGAATGACTAGTAACCCGAGACGGGCCACAAACATCAGAATGAATAACAGAAAATGGAGTCATGCTCCTTTGATTACTAATAGGGTAACTAGAACGTTTGTGTTTCGCAAGTTCACATGGTTCACACATAAATTCAAACATACTACATTTCTTAGTTAAAGTATGAAAAAGATGTTTTTTTTGGGGAAAATGTAGGAAAAAAATGTTCTTATACACCAAATGAGGGATGACCACAACGTCTATGCCATGAATGCAAAATCTCTAACGGAGAGTTAGTTGATACTTGGTGGACCATCGGTGAAGAAGTAGGCACATCCTCTAAGACATATAAGCCATTGCAAACTTTACCCCCACCAATCGTCTGACCAGTTGTTATGTCCTGAAAAACACAGTGAGAAGGGAAGAATATTACCGAGCAATTTAGAGACTCTATAATACGTTTAACAAATAACAAATTTGAAGTGAATGATGGAACATGTAAGACAAAGTTCAAAGGTAGCTTAGAAGAAAGCTGAATAGACCATTTTCCTTGAATAGGTATAAAGGATCCATCTGCAACTCAAACTGTATTCTGTTGAGATAAATAAGAGCTAAACAAGCTAGAAGAATTTGTCATATGGTCAGAGACTCTTGAATCGATGATCCAAAAGTCAGAAGAAGACTGTGAGGTTGTTAAGGCAGAAGCCATACCGGAATGGGCAAGATGAGAGGATGTGGAAGAAGTAGAAGAGTTGGCTAGCAAGTTACAAAGAGAATTCGTCTCCAAAACTGTCAAAGGAACCTCCGCTATAGGTGGAGGAGTATCCATACCAGAAATCTGTGTCTCCATTGAAAGGTGAGCATTATACAGACGATGTCCTCCAGAGTCACGACCTTGGTCGCGACCACGACTACGAAGGTGAGGATGTAGGAGAAAACATCTATCATGAGTATGCCCCGTCTTCTGGCAGTGATCACACAGAGGTGGACTCACATCAACAAAGGGAGGTGCTACTTGAGGGGCGATAACAAGAACATGGGTAGCAACAAGAGTAGAACAATTAGAGTGTTCCGATTAAGGAACCATAGTATGTCGTCGAGTCTCCTCCCCCTGAATACGAGTATGGGCAGTCGAAACATCAAGGAGTGGAACTTTCCCGATCAATTCTGCCTTAATGAGATCATAGTAGATATTTAGCCCAGCTAGGAAGTCAATTAGACGATCTTCTTCTACAATCCTTTGATAGGCTTCTACATCTTTCGTACATTCTTCTCTAAAGATGCGATAATGATTTAGCTCTGTCCATAACCCAATCAACTCAGAGTAGTACTCTGCTAGTGTCTTGTTACCCTATATTGTCTTCTGAACTCTCTTTCGAATCTCATAAACCTTCGAACAGTTTCCAGAATGGGAGTACGTCTTAGCTATCAAGCTCCAAATTTCTTGAGCAGTGGCAAGAAATAGATAACTCTTCCGAATATTTGGTTCCATAGAATTAAAAAGCCACATTTTCACCATGGCATTGTCCGATTCCCAATCATCCAATCTCGGATCATCATCCTTGGGTTTCTTAGACTTCCCATTAATGAATTTCTGCATTCTATTGGCTTGAATCGAAAGTAAACAAGCTTGCGACCCTGCAAGATAGTTCGACCCATCCAATTTCACGAGGCTAAGAACAAGGGAAGAGTTTAAATGATATCCCCGACTAGCACCACCTTCACTATCTTTGGAACTAGGTTTACCTTCTTCCAACATGGCGAATAAATGAAAGAAATCCTCAAGAACAAACCCAATAGTAATTAGAGAGGAAGAGGAAAACGGAAAAGAAACCCTAACCCTAATTCCATAGCTCTAATACCATGTTACGAATGAAAGAATTCAATAATAGGGTTTTCCATTATTACAACCTCTCCAATAGATGAAGATTATATATAGAGATAAGAGGCTTAAAACCTAATGTATTTGGAACTTCATATATATATAGGCCTTAATACATAACACCCTAAATATATAAATACTATACAATATTAACCCATTATTTTAACAATTTTTTTGATTTTGATGATGAATAAGAAGAAATGTGAGCCTTTCTCTCTTTTATATTATTTTATCCTCCAATAAAAAGGACAATATTTTGTCTCCCATTTTGCGTATAAAATAAATATCCAATTGCAGCAAAGAGTTAAGAAATCCCAAGGAGATCGTTCTGAAATCAAGAAGCCCGAACAGTTCATTTAGTTACATTCTTTCTGTTGTTTCTCAAAGTTAAACAAATTCCCGATTAACTAACCCTATGTTCATTTTGTTTTCAGGAATTTAATTTTATTCAGAGGAAGAGTAGATCTAAGCGTCAGAGACGAGCTCCCGTTATGGCTGAATCAAAGCTGATTTTCGTTACTCGTATTAGGGATAAACTAGATCTTTGTTAATATTAGTAACTTTTCTTTGTTTTTGATATTCTAATTATAACTATTACTGTATTAGGACAGATATGCATCCGATGACAAGGAAGATTTTGTGCACACTTAGATTGAGGTATTTTTGAATTGTCAATAGTATTTGCATATGTTGATCTATGAACAGAACATTGTGTTTTGCTCTTAAATTTATGGAATTCAATATTGCACCTTGATTATAAAAGGAACAAAACACTAACTAGCTTATTTATTCATTCGCATGCTATATTATTATGAAATGTAGCTATTCTAATGGATTTTTTTTTTTGTTCTGAGTGATTGAACAAATTAGTATCAGCCATAGATAATTTTTGCAGTTCTTATTGTACTATGAGTTAATTAAATATCACCCATAGATAATTGGTTGTACTTTTTTATTTGAGATAAGCATTGCTTGTAGTTCTTATTTGTGTTATCTTTCCATCTCAAGTAAACCTCAGAAAATGAGTCATAGTACTCGCACGATCTTTTCTTAAGTTAGATTGCTTTGTAGAGAATTAGTGATGAATGTATACTACAGTTTTAAGTGATGAATTAGTTACCATATGCACCTATTGAAGGATATTAACACACAACTATATAATATTGCAGATATGGATAAAATTGATATTATATTAATTGGAAGAGGATCTATCAGTGCATTGCCTATTTCTCTTTCAAGATTTGCTTCAAGATCAATATGCCTCATTCCTAGACAGGTAATATCCCAACATATGGAGTTAGTGGATGAGATTTGCTCATGTTCTAATATGCTTGAACCTAGTTGAAAACACTTATTTTTATATTTCTCTATCTGGATCCCTTTCCACATTAGAAATTAAAATTAAATTTCTGAATAGTCTCTATCCAGATACAGGAACAAAAATTATATTTTAAGCTAGGGTCTGACTAAATTTAGTTTACAAACGTTTGTGTATCTGGATGATTTCAAAGATGTTATAGAATGGAGGATTTCAAAGATTCTAGTCACAAAGCTTCTTTGTCTTCTAAAGTTAGTGAGGTTTGTCTCCCTTTTTCTTTATTCTTATTTCTTTACTCTCATAGGGCAGTTCTTACCATTATTGGCAAACCCGAATATTTGAAATAGTTCTAAGAATCTTCACTTGAATTTAGATTGCTTATTCTTTTGGGATTAATAATTAATCCTTCAAGAGCTAATGTGTGATCATATCCTTTAACGGTCAAAATTGGTGGCTACAATGACATCATTTATTATGCACAAGCCTCAGGAGATCTCTCCTTTCTCTCCAATGAGGACTTTAAAATACAAACCAATCACAAAAGAGTCCTCCATTTGTATGCCTTCTTAACTTCTTTTGTCAATTCTTTATATAATCTGAATAATTGTGTTTTTGTAACCCTCTTGATCAACTTTTGACACTAAATATCAAACTAAGTGAATTGTGATGGTTGATTTTATTATTTGGTCTTGTTCAAACTGTTCTAAACTTACATGGGAGAAGTCTAAAGACCTAAAAATGAAAATAGACTCTACTTTTGTAAAAGTAAAGCAATCGTTGAAGAAGGAGAAAGGTGAACAAGTTGAAAGTGATAAGAATAAAGATCCTTCTATTGCTGAAAAGTATTCTCTTGTAAATGTCCTTGCCATCAATCTGACACCAGATCAGGTGTGTTTATACATTTTGCATACATTTATTTTATATGATTATGGCTAAAGCAAATATAGTTTCTTGGTTGGATAAATGAACTAGGGTTTTCTTTTCATTGAACCTGCATGCCATTTTATTTCTTAGGGTTTGTCTTTATGTGTACCAAGAGCATTTAAGTTGATGATAGTGGCTTGTGACACTGTCTTAAACAATAGTATAAACTAAAAGGCATTGTCTAGCTGTTCTTTTTTTATAAATTAATCCTTGTGATCTTGAGAATTCTAGTTTCTTCATATACATTTCTATTTATGTTCTTTTGCAGCTCAAAGAGAAAGAAACACCAATTATTCCTCAAGACTACATTTGAGGGTCGATTGCGAGCGAAATAGAAGCGGTTCAATGATGAAGTTGAACATAATTTAAAAAAAATATTTTTTGTTTTTATTTGAAAAAAGGTTAATACCGATTGGTTTAATAACCAATCGCCAATGCCTTACTAAGTGGCCCTGATTGGTTGAGCCCATGACCTTACTAAGTAGCACCGATTGGCTGAGCAACAAATCACGATAGCCTTACTAAGCAACCCTGATTGGTTGGGAAACCAATCGCCATAGCCTAATTGAGAAGCATTGATTAGTTATGAACCAATTGTTCTTACATTAGTGGGTAACAACGAGAAAGCTTCTACCGATTGACACCAATTGAAACAAAACTAATCGGTATAGGGTAATACTGATTAGTAACCATGGCAATACCGAGTGGTTTACCAATCAATACAGGCCCTATTTTTAGTAGTGGTAGCTATTCTTGCATTTCGGCATGCATGGCTTGAACTTAAACCATATTGTGTTCATATTTCGTAGAAGATGATTGTTCTGCTACCGGAATTGGTCTCGCGTGTGGTCCCATGGGGTTAAGTTCCTCGGTATCCCGTGTTGGGTCTGTGTTGTTAGTTCAAAATCTTCATTGGAGTCTTTTTATAAAGAGACATCCTTTTGGTTTCGAGGGTTAATAGAACGGGAATTAATGGGAGTGAACATAATCAGGCTATGTTGGGTAGGAAATCGAGAAGAAGGTATGTTTTAGGATGTGGACGGTAGTGACTGATTAGCCAAAGTATTTGTGATCATCACGAGTTGTTCTTTCACATGTTGCAAAGTTGGCTTCATTTCCCTGAATTTGGTCGTAGAGACCGTTTCAGGTGTTAGAGTTTCTTTGGTCTTCCGGTGGCGTATGAAATGTCCGGTTTTTTCATCTCTAATTCTAGAGGGTCGTGTCGGATGTCGTAGTTGTGGACTGTTGTAAAAAGAAAATATGAGGATTTACAATTGTAACAAAGTATAATAAAATGCATATGCATGTAAAATTAATCATATGGAATGAACATCTCCTTGTGATTCGAATGCCAAAACATAGAGTTATTATACAAAACATACTTGATAAAGTTTTTACAGACCATCTCTCTTGTTGATATTTATAGAGAGAGTCTAAAAGGGAAAAAGTATTGACAAAACTATTGGCTCTTAAGTCCTACTACAACTTGATCCTACACTAGAATCTTCCTGCTCTTTATTCTTCTTAACCCGCTTGTATTTTTCGAGAATGACAGTTAGGTTATTCTTCTGTTCCTTCGAAATTCTCATCTGAAAGGCATTGTTCCATTTCTCTATATATCCCACATAGGCCTTGTGTGGTCAATTAGCATGTCTATGGCTTCCCAAATAAGGGGGCATAAATTTACGACTAAACTAATTGAAGAGGTCATAGGTGTAGTAGGAGGTAACTCATTCCAAGCCCACAAGCATGATAATGGGTTCATTATCCATCATGTAAGGCATTTTTTGATGGAATACCAATGGAGTAATTCTCTAACTTCACTATCATCCTATACGAGAGGTTCCATTGAAGCTTTCATCATTCTTCAGCATTGAAGAGAAGGGGACATGATGTCTTTGGGACATACTAGTAGCAAGCATCCGAGTTTATCGAGCAACCAAATATAGAGAGCCAGGGGTGAACCTCTTTGCTCACATAAGTGCTTAAGAATGAGTCGTTCAAAACCATCAATGTTTCAACCAAAATGTTAACTACGAGGTCTTTGTTTTCCTATGCATGTGGTATGCTACCTATAGGATTTTGAATGATGGTTTGTTATCTGCTAGAGCGAGGAATAAGTGGGCCAACAGGACCGTTACCGTCATCATGAAGGAGCCCAAGGTTAGAGGAATTTCTCCGTTTTTGACTCCTATCTTTGTCCATTTCTAGAAGTCGATGATATTTTTTTAGTCTTTGGTAAATCTGTATTCCTCTTCTAAGAGTTTTCATAAAGACTTTGATTACACAAATGGCTTCAGATGTAGAACATTCTTGTTTTCTATCATTAGGATAGTTCGAGATTCTTCTATAGTTGGGCACATTTGTCTTTCTCTCATGAAGTAAACCCAACCAACAAGACTCCATCTCCCCTACATTTGCATCATGAAGGTTTTGTTTATTTTGAAATTGATAAACTTCATGATGGGAGTCCGCCTATAGATTTCATGTTTCCAATCATTTTCGTGGAAGTTATCAATCCATGGGATCAGGGCGATATCCTTCAGCAAGGACATTGTCTGAGATTATAAATTCAATACGTTTAAAAAATGTGTTTATTTTGAAGAAGGAATATTTTTTAGATGTTCACTTAGATTATAGATGCATACGCATAATACATATATAGTAGTCATATAAGAGTTGTATTAACGAGATTTTTGTTGTTTGGGCACGACAAACAACTGATTGGGAGAGAGTTTCTAGTTTTTTTGTGCTAAGGGGAATCATAATAAAATATAATTCACCGATAGTGTAGGGTAAAACTACCGCCATAAACTAGGGAATATCAACATAATTTGGAATTTCCTCCACCTCCACAATGCCTACGTCCTATTAGACAACTCATCGCCAACGGGTGGGGTCAATTCCTTGCATTCTAGTTTTTCCGCTCGCGAAATTACTCATTGTGTAACAAGTTGTCGTTCCTCGTCGACAATCTTTGCACATAGGTGTAGAAGTATCGTTTCTAATCGTGTACTTCTTACAAGTAATGTTAGGGTTTGGTATTATGTGCAGGTATATACATTTAATATGATAAAACATATGCATCCCTTAACTGTTGTACCTTTTGGGGGAAACGACTTAACATCATTTCATTAAAAATACCAAAAACGGAAAAAAAAACAAAAAAAAACAAATGAGTTTCTGTATTTTTCTAGGCAAGCTGAGGAAAATTAAGTTCGTTACGGTCTAAAAACAAATGAATTACAAATAATCATTGGAATTACAAACAAATTTAAATTACATTTATCGCGCTAAAAAAATAATGCCTTTTGTGACTTCCTGATATGATACCTTCCAGTTTCTACAGAGGTCCAATTCTGTTCGTTTTTTGGAACTTTTCTCCACATCTGAATGTTCCCGCTACAGTAAGTTATAATATCATCCCAAGTCTATTCCAGACTTTTTTGATTCCTCGAGAATGTCCTCGCGTTTCTCTCTCGCCAGATGTTGTAAATTGTTGAGCCGAATCCGCATTTTAAAATCTTTGACTTAAACTTTGTGCTCTTCGCTTTCTTTATAGCCACTACCTTGATTTCTTTCCAGTGTTCCGAGAATCTGGTCATCTCCATATTTTTTGCAAATTTATTCCAAAGTTTAGATGCAAATGAATAGATCATGAAGAAATGATCATCTATTTCTTCATTCCTTTCACACAGTAGACAATTTGAATCTGGAATTTCCATGTACTTCCTGACGCGATCTCTCGTGTTTAACTTTTCCCAAAATTCAAGCTATAGTTTTTTATGGAATTTACGTCAGCATGCACAAGAATGAACAAATCGTTAGAAAGCATAAATGCGCGAGAATGTAAAATAAAAGATAATGTTTTCAAGTATTTTTTCCATAAAATGACCAACCTTCTATTCTAATTAAGAACATAAAAAAAATATTATGAACACAAAAAGTATAACTTTTACTAGCTACATTATAGAAATTAAACTCACTTAAAAAAAAACTAAATTAATCCAAGAAAACTAATAAAATAACATTTGTATTGATACTCCATTATATAAATAATAACCAAATTTGAGTAGAATAACAATTTTATTAAAGATTATATTTTTAACCTTCTACTTTCTATTAAACATTTGAAAATTTTAATACATATATAACATGAGAATTAGGGCTACAAATGAGCCGAGCCGAGCTAAAACCAGCTTCGGTTCGAGTTCAACTCGATTAAATATTTATTAGTTCGGTTAGAACAAATTTATAAATTTAAGCTCGAGCTTAACTCAACTATCTCCCTATAAGCATGGCTCAACTCGAATAACTGTAACTAAAATTAAATTTTCAAGCTCGAGTTCAAATTCGAACTCAAACTTAAACCAAAATATATTTTTAAAACAAAATTATCAAACTTCCATACATATTTCACGGAAAAAATGATTGAGTAAATTGAGTTTATGAATTCTTGAATTAAATAATAATAAAAAATAAAGCGACAAAAGAAGAGAGAGTGTTTGTGAATAAGTAAAAGAAATTGTGAAGAGGGTAGAATATTTTTAAATAAATGAGAGAAATTGTGAAAATTGAAAATGTTTTTGAATAAGCAAGAGAAATTGTGATAAATAAAGAATACGTAAGAATATATGATAAGATGGTTAGTTTGTATTATTTATATAATATAATATATATATATATATATAAATATTTTTTGGAATATATATATTAGTTATATAGGTATGGTAATAAGTATAAATTGTAAAGAGGTATTAGAAGATATAAATTATATAGGTTATTAGTGTTTTGTTGAAAATATAAAATAAGTATAGATTATATAAGTTTTTTTATTTTATGTTTGATTGGTGGTATAAAATAGTAGTAAAAAGTGTAAAAGACTATTTTATCCTTATTTATATAAAATATTTTTAATTATTATTTAGGTAGTTATATTATCAATTATATTAAAATTAATATATTTTTCATAATGTATTTTGCATTATTAATTATTTTGAAAATAATAAAAAACAACATATAATTATCATATAAATATATATTTTAGATAAATATTATTATTATATTATAATTATTATAATTTAAATTTAAAAATTTATAAATAATTAATACTATCACTAAGGGTGGGTCAGTACGGTATACTTTAATATTTTATTCATACCTTATACATTACTTAAAATTTCGGTATGCAAAATATGCATACATTTACCTTACCTTGATTTCAGTATACCTTGTTTCGATATACCTTAATTTAGGTATACAAAAAATTCATACATTTACCTTACCTTAATATCGGTATAACTTATTTTCGGTACGGTATCGGTATTATACCTTTGATACCTAAAAAATATATTAATTTAAAAAAAAAATCAATCCCATCGGTAAGATAGAGATTGCATATATTGAATAATATTTCAGTATAATTATATTTTGATATTATTCAAAAATTATATTTTTATAATTAAATTAATATCAAATCTATTTAATTATTCCCTTATAAGTATTATATATATATTAACTTATAAATACTATTTCAGTATTTCGGTATATCTCGATATCTCTAAATTTTAAAAGTTTCATACCTTTCTGTACCAATAATTACGGTATCGGTATCATACCTTACCTTTTTTCAGTATACCTTAAAAGTCGATATTTTTGATATATTATGGTACGGTATTTTCGATATACCTTTAATATCAGTAATTTTTTTCACCCCTAACTATCACCCCTATAAAACACAATCACAAATAAAATAATAGAATAAACAAAATATATTACTTTTACTAGAGATAAAGTAAATAAAAGAAAAGTAAAAGAATATGAAACAAATAGGATGAAAGAGAAAAAAAAGAATGGATAAGGAAAGAAGGAATATAATTATAATAAAAAAATATGAGGGTATTAATGGAATAAAAAAAATATTTAAAAGTTTGTAATAGATGAATCTAGTTACAATTTTATACTTAGTTAGAGTATAAATTATAAAATTTGTAATTATAAAATGTAGTTATAAAAGTATACAACTAAACAGTTAATAAACTTTACTGTAATTATAATTGTATTAAATATATAGTGCTATAACCCTTATAAAACGGAGGCTATATATTCTAATAACGACAAAAATTAGGATATTTGGGTCTCTATTTTGATTTTTTAGAATAATATGATATAATAATGGAAGGTGAGATATTAACTTTGAACTAAGAGAACGAATAAAAATAATTTTTTTAGATTTTAATATTAAAATAAATAAATAAATAAATTATTAAGTTCGAAAAAACTTGATAAATCATCGAACAAATATTATATGAGGTCGTGCTTGCTCAAATATTTAACGACTCGGTTTGAACGCAGCTCGAGCTTGATAGCTTTGATCGTGCAGCTCACAAATAGATTGACTCAATTGTCGCCCTAAAGATAACAATTAATTAACACTTTTTTCTTTTTTTATTAATATTTGCTAATAATTTAAACACAATTATAAAAATTACTCTTTATTTGATAAAGCTAAACAAAGATTCGATTCTAGCATAAAGAAATTATCTCATGAATTATAAAAGTAATATATATAATATAAAAAAAAAACTTACTAACTATTTATACAAATAGCTCATTTAGACGTGTGTACTAATTAAAAGTCATTTAAATATATGTATTATAAAAAATTGACTCATTTAATCTCTCTTAGTAAACCATTATTACTTTTTTAAATTTATATATTTATTAATTAAATATTAATATATTTTCTCTCTCCTTTTTTTCATTAATAAATGAACCCTCTACTTTATTATTTCTATGAATATTTATTATTGATTATTTAAATTTAATTTTATATATATATATATAAGTATTTATCATTAATTATTTTAATTTTATATTTTTTTTATGTTTTTTTTATATTAATATTAATCATTAATTGTTTTAAAATTGTTTGGACCTTGAATATAACAATGACTTATACTTTTAACAATAAAAATTAATCAAAAAAAATTAATTCATATTTGAATAATAATAGTAACTCATTCATCGAACATCAAAAGAGTAATAATCAAATATAGACAAAACAATGTTCTTACTATTACTATAAGTTAAAAATAAAAATTAAATAAAAAATTATTATTTTCATTTTTGTTTATATTAAAGTAAATAAGAAATAAATTCTTAAAAAATATATTACAGTAAAACATAAAATTTATAAATAAATTGTTAAATATTTAAAAAAAATGAGAATTTAAGAATTATAAGAAATAAAAATTAATAAAAAAAAAGGAAGATGAAAAAAAATAATATAAAACTAATAAAAAATTTATGAATTAAATAAATTATCTGGTTTAATTAATAAAAAGAAAGGTATAGGAAATATATTAATATTTAATTAATAAATATATAAATTAAAAAATAAAAAATAATTATAATTCATCAAAATAGTTTAAATGAGTCGATTCTTAATATTGCGTATATTTAAATGACATTTTATTAATACATACGTTTAAATAAGCTTTTTATATTGAAGTACACCGTCTAGGTTCTTCTAGATGTGTTTTATGTAATTGAATGGATTTATTCTATATTACTGGTTGTGAAAATTTTATTGTGCATTTGAAATCGACATGCAAACTTAAGATTTAGCATTTTCATTCAAAATATTCGTTAAGGATTTGTCCTTTTGCATTGTAACCTGATTTTAGCCTTTTCTTCTATCTTAAATATTATTGGATATTAGAACCTCTTTTTGTCACTGGTTGAATTATCGGTATTTAATGTATTGTTGCAGATAGGTGACTGTTTAGCACACTGTTTTGTGTTTTTTGGAAATCTGAAACCTTGTTTGATGGAGGCTTATTTAGAAATATATATTTTAAATGGTTTGTTAAATTATTTGAGTAATTAATAATTAAATAATTAAATTATATTTAGTATTTAATATGGTTTGTTTGATAACTTTAAAATTCACATTTCAATTGAAATTGAAATTGAAAAGTCTAATTCAAATTATTAAGTTTATTAAATACTTTAGTATTAAGAATCAGAATTATAATAAAATTTATCTAATATAATTTTATAATTCCTAATTACACTATTTATAGGTTGGAATTAAATTCTAAATTTTTTTAATGTTTTTTTAAATAAAATAATTTATTATTTTATAATTTAAAACACAATTTAAATTTGATCATTTATTTTTAGTATTTAAGATGTTGTAATATCAAAACAGTATATATTTTTTTAATTTAATAAGTTAATATTTTAACTAATATATATATATATTGTTAGATAAAATTATATCGGTTAATAGAACTTAACACAAACAAATCTTCTATGCAGGAACAAACAAAGAACCGGACCGGTCAAAGTACTCAACCGGATTAAGAAGCTCCACCGGTCAAGTTATCAAACCAACCAGAAACATGACCGCACAAAGAAAGACAAGATCGGTCAAAACTGAAGGCCGGAAACACCAGATAGTCGGTCATTAACCGACCAGAAGCCAAAGGAATAACCGGAAGCCATCCGGTTAACACAAATAATCGACCAGCATAAGAAGATACTTCGGGTATCTGTTGAGAATGATACCAAAGGAACAGACTGAACATTGCCATATCCAAACAAGTCTGGGGATAGTCTGCAGGCTGCAGAAAACCGTCCTACAAGATCTCTCCACTTCAGGATAAATCAGAAAGGCAATCTTCCAAGTACAGACAACTGCCCAACAGACAGTTCCCATATTGAGTAAAAGACAAACCTAGTCGGTTTGACCTACATACTGGAAGACTAGACTGCCAGGTCTGAAAAGTTGACCGCCAGGTCTGAATCACTGAACCTCTGCTAAACCAATCAAATTCAAGGAAGTGAAATGTGATCGTTGGCACATTTCACTTATAAAAGGAGGAGCTGAAGAGGAGTAAATGTGGGACACAGTGAACAATTAATTTACAAGTGATAAGATTGTGTTCTATCTCTAGAAATCTTAAGTGCTAAGTTGAAGTGTGTATTTACAATTTCGGTTAAAATTGTACGGGTGTTATCGAGCAGGAAATAAGTCTCGATCGGATTGTGTTTGTATTCCTTAGTGAATATCCTTCTCACAGTTTCGAGAGGAAAGGGTGACGTAGGAGTTTTATCTCCGAACATCCATAAAAACCTGTCTCGTTATTTACTTTCTTCTTGTTCTACATTCTAACTGATCTGTACTAACCCATTTACACCGCTATAACCGATTCAACTCTACCTAAACCGAATCACTAAGATCCAAAACCGACTCAGCAACCCCCAAACCTGTCCTATTCAAAACTGGTTCTGCCTATCTCGTGAGTGTGCTGCTTCAACCTGAAACAAACCTCTTCCGCGCTTGAACCTGGTTCAAAGGTTTGTGACAGTTTGTGTAGTATTGAAACCCCGGTGTTAATCTCTAACCGCATTAATCACCACCTTTGAGTGAGACGCGCTAACCGGCCCAGACCCCGGTCCTCCAACCGCGACCTAGATCCTAACATATATATTAAATTAATAAGTTAACATTTTGAACCTGAAGTTAACACGTTAAAGTTATATATTTATTTTTTTAATAAAAATTAAAACTTAAAATATATTTTAATATTTAGTTATTATATCAATATTTTAATAAAATAAATAATATATATTAAATTTATTTTTATTATATTCTTTTTTACAAAATAGAAATTGTTATGAATTTATAACTCTATAGTTTTAATCATAAAGAATGAAATTGTAAACAATACCAATCCTCGTTAAATTGGAATTGTATTTCAATATCAAATCCAATTTCAATTCCACTTATTCAAACCTATTGTTTTTATAACTTAAAGTGTTATTTTAGCTCATTCCACTAATTCAAACATATTGTTTTCATAACTTAAAGTGTTATTTTAGCTCCTATTGAATATGGTTGTGAACCGTCGAGCCAAGCCAAGTCAAACCAAAAAGTGCGAAGCTCGGCTTGAGTTTTTATATTAAAGTTTCGCTAATATGCATTTAGTTGAACTTAGTGTTCGGCTCGTTTATAGCTCGTTTAGAACTTCTTTAGACCACGTTTATCGTCTAGAGAAAGGTTTCATGTTAGGTGAAGAATTTTACATTATTTGGGAAACTATTTAATTTTCTTATAATATTTTAAAATATTAAATATTATTTTTTTATTATTCACTCAAATAATTTAAATAAGTTAATTTCAACTAAAAATAAGCTGTTCTTTTAATTTTTATTTTCAAAAATCCTAAATCAAATATGCTATTATTATTTTGTCATATATATTTATTTAAAAACAAATCAATCATTTAAAACATTTAACTATTTTGTCATGTATCTCTTTGTGAAGAAGTTTAGGGACTTCATGAAGAAGAGCAACTCTAACTCAAACTCTTCAAATTCTAATGATAATAGAAAATCTAAAGCTAATGTTACTTGTTTTAACTGTGGTATTAAAGGTCATTTTGCATCGGAATGCCGGAAGCCAAAGCGTGAAGATGCCAAGGATGATTGAAAAGAGCTGAAGGCTCTTATGGCTGGTGACGGAAAGAACAGAGGAAGCAGCCGCGGCTCTTATTTTTCATCCAGTGAAAGTGATGAAGAAGACGTATCTTGCTTCATGGCCAGAGAAGATGAGGAAGAAACTCAGGAGACTGAGGTATTTGATTTCTCTTCCGAAAGGTTTTCAAGGGAACAACTGGTAGCTGCACTAGATGACATGGTCATTGAGTACATAAAGCTAGCAGAATCTCTAAATGAAACTAAATCTTCATCAAATCTAAATAAATCAAATCTGTCTAAAGAGAAAGAGTCAAATGATTTTGAAAACAAGATTGAAGAGATCTCATCTGAGAATGAGATGCTCAAGGAACAAATTCAAACTCTTTCATCTGAAAATAAAAGGCTTAACTATGTTGTCTGTGCATGGACAAGGTCTGGTGATGCTGTCAAATATCAGATCAACATGTTGAAACCTACTAGATCTAGATCCTGATTGGGATATAACAGCAATGATCCTAACCTGTTATGCAAAAAGTCAAAACCACCTGACAAGTTTAAGCCTATAAACTTTGTCAAAGGGAGTGTGACTGACATTGAATCTGATCCTATTCATGAAGAAGTTGCTTTTAAAAATGAAATAGTTTATGTTCCACCAACTGTTAGCTGGCTTAAAAATAAGCTAGAAAAAGCTACTAAGTCTGGTAATTTAAAACCTTACTCTAAGTCAAGGAGTTTTAAAAGAAAAAACCTTCTTCAAAATTTAAAGGATTCCTAAGTCATCTGCTAAGTCAAAATTTTATGCATTAATCACAACACAAAATGGGAAATCCATTAGAATAACTCAAATATGGATTCCTAAGGGACTAATTGATCGAGGACCCAAGAGTGTGGGTACCAAAATGTGTAAATAGTTTATTTTGTAGGTGATGCATGAGGATCGCAGGAAGGAAGCTAGAATAGTACTCCTCTGAGTACATGGCTTGGAAGATCAACAATGGCATTTGCAATTCTAGAAGAATAAATGTTTTTATTTGTTAAAAATGGTTTTGGTCTTTGGACCATAAAAATTGTTTATTAAACTCTAATGTCCATATTCATAATGAGAGTAAAAATTACTTTGGAAGTAAAGATGCTCTCTAGACGAATATCCTTAATCGGTCTAATTAGACAAGGGTGTCTAAAAGAAACAGTATGTACTTAGAAGTATTTTTGCTCATAATCTATACATCTAAGTCTATATGTTGAGGTGTTATACCTACGCGATTAGACGGACACGTCTAATAGACGTTAGACGTTTTTACGTCATGAGCAAAAGGATGCTCACGTCTAATCAACACACGTCTGACACGTGGTGTATATGCGGAATTAGACGTACACGTCTAATAAACATTAGACGGATTTTTATAAACACGGAATTAGATGTATGCGTCTAATAGACTCATCCGTCTAATAGACATTGTGTTATATTGGATTTATGGAGTAAGAAAAATGTCTAACTACGTGCCGATTAAACTGATCAAGGACAACTGTCCCACGTTGAGAGCTATCTGCTTTTCCCGCTCAAAACATCAAACAGTCATCTTTTAATAACTTGAAGACACGTGTCTATCAAGTTAGAGAAAATGACTGATATACCCTCATTTTTAATAATGACTTCTTGAAAAAGAACGTCTAACATTTATTAATGGGCCATACCCCTAGAGTAGACGGTTATTATGTATTTCCCTCTTTCATCTATATAAGGACATTACTGCATGAATTTGAAAACTTTCAATCTCTCGAAATCCTTAAGAACCTTAGCTTCTCTTGCACTTCTCTCACTAAATCTCTCTGAAATACTGTGTCGATTCATATTCTTTCAAAAATGGTGAAGAAAATCACTCTCGGTCACTGTACTTTGCAGGTGGATTTTCCATCGGTGTATACGTTTGATCAACCGGAGGTGGTGAAGATGTTCCAAACCCTAGAATATTATGGGTTAAGGAAGTATCTAGGCGGACCTTTCATCTTTTACGAAAACGAAGTTCGCGAGTTCTTCAAAACGACAACTATGGTGGATGATTCCATCGTAGCAACCGTCAACGGAACGAAGTTTTCTTTCAATGAAGCAGTTTATGCGGAGTTCTTTGAAATTCCGACGGAGGGTCATCTATTCGACTTGTTTCTCTCTTCAGAAATCATGGAAGAGATGAAGATAACCTTTTCTGCAGACGGTTCGAAGATCCATGTGAATGGATTCAAGAAGGTATTCAAACCGCATTTCATTCTTCTGAACGACGTGGTGGCGAAGGCGCTACAAGGGAAAGCTGGTTCCTTCAATCTCTATAGTCAAGACCGTTTTGACTATATGTGTGCTATGTCAAAGGGAATCTAGGTAAACCGGGCTCATACCCTATTCCAGAACTTGTGCTATTCTATCAGTCAGACAAACAAAGAAAGTATAACCTATGCGGCTCAACTAAGTCACTTGTTGAAGCATTTGGGAGTTCCGGTTGGTGAACCGGTACAGATCAATTCTCCACGAGTATTTACTGCTCTTACGGTGGCTAGCACGCTGACGAGGTTGAAGAGAAACCTTGAATCTATATCTGGTGCCTCTAGTTACCAGATCGGTGGAAAACCTTCTACCCGATCAAAGCCCTATGCTTCTGTTCAGTCAACAGGGCCAAAGAGAACGAAAACTGTAAACGAATCGGAGGCCAGTTCCTCCAGTCTGAAGAGTCCAAACCAGAAAAACTCTGAATCTGTTGATTCAAGGTTGAAGCAAGGTCTAGGCGTACTTGCTGCAACTCCAATGTCATCATTATCCACTCCCTCAACCTTTTTGAGGAAACCTTCGAGGTCTTGTGCCTCAAAGGAGAAGAAGACAAGGGCGCCCCGGGCGTCTAAATCTGCAAAGGTGTAGTCCTCTAAATCTTTGGCCGTTGTGCCTAAATTTGATGTTCCCGTAGTGGAACAAGCTAAATCTATATTTTCTCCATTGAGAGAATCTGCTGAAGGGCCTGCTGTTGTGTCAGCCGGTCCAAATGATGAAACTGTTGACAAGATTGAGTCTCTTATTGTTCATACTGATCTTGTAGCCGCCAGTGCTACAGAGTCATAGCAACTAGAACAAGGTGTTGTTCTTACCCTTGTGGCTGATGAACCCATTATTCGAGTTCCTAAAGATTCATTGGTAGCTGGGAAAGTTGCTCGTATGGAGCTCCCTGCCGAGCTTTGTAAGAAACCACAATATGCGTTCGAACTGATGCGTTCCAGAAATCGGGCAGATGGAATCGTGATCGGTGAACTAAGACCTGCTCCAAGACCCGTAGAGGTTATCGGAAAAGGTAAATCCATTGCAATTCAAGTTCCTGAAAAGGTATCGGAGGAAACAAGAATTGTTGACCTTATTCTAGATAAAGTTATAGTTCTTACTGTTGAGAAATTGGGAATTTATGAATCCTGGTCCATGGAGAGGCTGTCCTCCAAGTACAACGATTCTCTGTCAAACGCTGCTATTACTAAAGAATGGAAGAAGAGGGTGGCAAACGAGAAGAAAGTCTTGAAATGGGAAAGAACTTCAGAAGTTGGTGAGGCTCTAAAGAGAAAAGATCTAGTGGAAGCGTGCATATCTAGTAAAGCTCTTTTTCCAATTTTCGAAGCTAAGAAAGCTAATTTCAATCCTAATGTGAAAGGAGCTGATGTTGAAATGAAGGTATTGAAAAAGTTGAATGATATCCTGGAAAGTTATGTCTCTGTTGCTTCTAGACACATTCATGGCGCCGATCGCTCTGGCGCAGAACCTCTCATTGAAGAAGAAGAAGCTATGGATATTCCAGATGCTGATAATGATGCTGATGAGCTAGATGCTGCTCTCCTGATCGAATTCGGGAATCTTTCTGCCGAAGAGAGACGCATTCTAGATCAACCTATTCAAGAACGTCTGAATGGAGAAGAAGAAGATGTGATTGTCCAAGAGCCTGAGCAAACTCTTGAGATAAATGAAGAAAAAGTTATCATAGAAGATGTGACTGAGGAGGCTTTTAAAGCTCCTATTGAAGAAGACGTGTTAATAACCTCTGTTGCGAGAACAGAGGTTGTTCAAGAAAAATTGGTCGAGGATACTCAGCCAGAAACTGCCAGAACTGAGGGGGAACCCTCCAAAGAGAAGGTCGATGAAGAAGAAAGTTCCTCATCCGAGGAGGAACATGATCAGCAAGCAACTTTTGTGAAGCCCCGTCTATTTCGCGACACCATTGTGGGAAATGTTCATGAAAACCTCAACAATCCCATTCATTACTCTAGAAATCTGCTTGAGAGATTTCAGAGATCTGAAGAAGAAATTTTAGAAGAAGAGCGAGATGAAGATGCTAAAAAAGACAAAATGAATCAACCGGAGCAATCCTTGCAGATTCATACAAACTTTAAGCCGATTCAAAGCATGGCAGCAGAATCTGAAGAAGTCTCGTCTTATGAAGAGTCATCTACCAGAGGAAACAAAGTGTTAAGATCTATGAGGTCTATGCTCTCATCAATTCAGAAGAACATGTCTTAGACCATGAATTCAAGGGAAGAGGAAAGAGAGAGCTTTGGCAATATTTTCAAGGTCCTCATTGAGCTGGATAACACTTTGAAGAAAAACACATATGAGACCCATATCGCGAATGTAAACTTTTCAAAGTTTGAAAAGCAACTTTTCAGCCGTCAAAGTGAATTATTGGACATTGAAAGCCAATTCAATAATGAACGTCATAAAGAGACTTTAGAAGAATTCAGTTTGGTGAAGAATCAGATGGTGGAAATTCAGGGGTGTTTGAGAAAGAATGATAATGAACGTCAGGAATTTGCTGACTCCATTGCGAAATTTCAAGCAAAGGAGGACGCAAAGGCCAACGCTGAAGGTGCTCAACCTCGATCAGTTCAAGGAGAATAAAGCAGAAGAAATGATGGTGTGTCAACCGACACAAGATCCAGGCAAGCTCCAAGCACTGATGACAATCCTAGGCCAACCAAAAGAGGTGGAGGTCGATGCGGTGGTGAGCGTGGAGGTAGAAGTGGTGGTGGCCGGAGTAGGCGATCAAATGTTGATCAAGGTGGACGTGTGAGTGGTGGTGAACGCGGTGGAAGATCAAGTGCATGCGGTCGTGGTGGTCGCGGCTATCCTCCTTTCTTCAACATGCTTCCCGGTCAAGAGATGTGTCCAACCCATCCTCGAGTTAAAAGGGAAGAACAATGATTTCTCTTCTTTTACTCTATTTAACTCTATTAAACATGTTTCTTTAATGGTTTTTCAAATATTTGTTTTGGATGAATGATATAAGTGAACAGTGTTTTGTTTATTTATATGATGAATACATGCTTTGATATATGTATGCAGGTTTGCAATTTCTTCATCAAAAAAGGGGAAATTGTTGGGTCAAATTATTTTAACTAAGTGTTGAAATAATTTAACCACTAAGATTTTGATGATGAAATAACTTATCAGCTTTGATACAGGTGTATTGAAACAATATTTCATAAGACTTGGATCTAATGAGGGTCATTAGACCGATTTTGGCTTTCAATGCATAAAATTAGACTTACAGTCTAACTCATCGGAGTTAGACGTGTAGTCTAATAGACGTGTAATTAGACGGATAGTCTAATAGATACACAGAATTAGACGTAAGTCTAATGCATAGAATTAGATGTACAATCTAACTCATCGGAGTTAGATGTGTAGTCTAATGAATGCACGAAATTAGACGTAAGTCTAATGCATAGAATTAGACGTATAGTCTAACTCATCGGAGTTAGACGTGTAGTCTAATGAATGTAAAGAATTAGACGTTAGTCTAATGAATACACGGAATTAGACGTAAGTCTAATATGTTTTTAATTTGACGGGTAGTCTAATTGTTATTCGGAATTAGACGTATACTCTAACTCATCGGAGTTAGACGTGTAGTATAATATATTTGCAATTAGACGGGTAGTCTAATTTATGCGGAATTAGACGTGTAGTCTAACTCAGTGGAGTTAGACGTGCACTCTAATAGAATGTGAAAGTTAGACGTGCATCTAACTCCTTTAGACAAGTCTGAGGTAGAACCGGAATTAGACGTGCAGTCTAATGGTTATTGTAATTAGACGCGAGTCTAATTCTATTAGACCAGGCGGCCTAATAGAAGTTTTTCTATTAGAAGGAGATGACTTATTTCATTAGACTGATTTTCACAATCCGTTTAACTGAAATACGTCTAATGCTCAGTTTAAGCAGTACGCTTGAATCTAGCATTTCACCTACCCACGTGCTATAGCTGTACCCTAATTCTGCTCCACTTTCTATTGAAGATTAGTACAACAACTATATGCATCTAATCAAGGAATGCCACGTAAGAGAATTTTCCTCACATTACTTGTTTTGCAGGTACATCCCTGATGGAATATTCGGCGCACTACCAGTGATGTACGACCACGATCCTTGTGCTCAGAACCTGTTGTGTACAATGGAGGCTTTCCAATGGAAGAGTGCCACGTATCATTCTTGAAGATTCGACCATTAGCTCCTGCTCAGTATTTAACAAATCCTAAGGACAGCGGACGAAGCACCTATTGCTTGCCAATCTTGCTTACTGAAACTACAGAGAATTCAAGCCTTTGAATATTATGAAGCTTCTTTCTGATTGTACTGTGTGTGAATCAAGAGAGAGCTAGAATAAAAACACCTTTAGCTGAGTGATAATCTTCATCTTGTAATTGAACAGAAAGTGTTCTGTTCAATAGTGAGCTAAGTGTGTGTGTAAACTGTATTTGATTCGAACAATATTATAGTGAATCCTTCCGGTGGTTGGAAGAAGGGGTGACGTAGGAGAGTTTCTCTGAACATCCATAAACAAACTACTGTGTTCTTCTTTTCTGTCATCTTTTCATATTTCATCTTGAGCTTCAAACCCAAGTAAACAATTCTGCCTTGAATCCGTTTCATGTGTTTACACAAGTTTGCGTAGAATAGAAAGCGAATTAAATCCCTAACAGGATTTCTTTCAAACCGTTTTTCATGAGCCTTCATCTTTAGCCAGACCCCCGTCTCTATTGATAAAGCCGATCATATCACACTGTGTCTATATGGTTTTCAAGTTTAGTTAATTTCCGTGTAGTGTGTTATTGGTGTTAGGTATTTTTGGCTAAACTCATCTGACCAAGAGCTTGACCGACAAAAATCAGCTAGCCTCTTGCCGATCAAGAAAACCATGCGGTCGTCTGAGAAAACGATGTGGGCGATCGAGAAAATGAAGGCAGCCATCCGGGAAAATCTTCTAGCATGCGTCGGACCAAGAAAACTAGGTTTCTAGTTAGATTTTTAGTTAGTGGACTGAGAAATCCAACTAGTTTCTACGCACCCGATAGAGAAATATGGGCAGTCAACCGAGTTTTACTACCAAAATACCTAAGATTGAGGGAAAATGTGTCTCTCGTGCACTCGACCATATTTTTTTGGCCAAGTGACCAAGGAATCACACCTACGAGCAAGGAATCAAGCCCACGACCTAGTATTCAACCTAGACCCTACTAACTCGGAATTGCCGCGATGGTGAAACTTTTCCAATATACTTGACATATAACGCCTTTGAATGGTATATTCGCTTTAATATTGTTCAATACCAAAGTATGGAAGAACTAGACAATGCATTCATTAGTCGTTTCCTCATGTTCGTAAAGGTAGATAATCAAGAAAAAAGTTGAGAACGATTTAAGAAGCATTTGAGGCCTACACAAATAGGTAGAAAGACATTGTATCAGAAATCGACGAGTTGCATAGTGAGCAGCTCAAATTGACACGTTGTATGTCAACATAAATGTACATTATATTAAAAAGTTGTTAGAAAGCAAGTAATATTTGATTAGTATAGATGAGGGCTATGATGATGCCTTGAAAAAGGAGGTAAAAGAAGAGAATAAACCATACCAGATCAATCCTAAATATGAAAGAAAAAAAAAAGCATATGAAAAATTATATCGATAATATATGGGAATGAAAAGGTACCAGGCGTCCACCTAGACAAGCTTCAAGACCAACAGTTTTTTATTTTTGTAAAATCAATTTGTAAGCTTGACTAACAGGCACTTCATTTCAATCTTCCAAATTTATGATTTTTCTAGAACTTGTTTTATTAAGAAAAACAATTAAATGATAGAGAAATAAACCTGAATGATTCTCATATTTATGACATTTCCATCCTGATTCTCGTTTTGCGTTTTTTAGATGACTCAAATTGTAACGACTATTTATTCGGTTCTTACCTAATTTTCAGTTTTAAAATGGTGCTTCCAAACAAACACTCCTATGATTCGAAATATTTTATGCATGGACAGTCATACTACCATTGATTATTGAAATATTAAATGTTTTAACAAGAATACCTTGCTCATGACTATCAACCATTTTTAACCGTCATACATTGTTGATGACTATCAAAATTCAAAATATTTTAACAAGAATACCTTGTTGATTACTATTGACTATTGAAATAGTCAATGTTTTAACAATCATACATTGTTGATGACTATCAATCATTTTTAACAGTCATACATTGTCGATAACTATTGATATTCTCAATGTTTTAACAATCATACATTATCGATGACTATTGGTATGATCAATGATTTAACTATCATACATTCTTGATGATTGTAAAAACTCATTTTCATTCCCCAATTTTATAGTTTACGTTTCTAATAAATCCCGAGTCTATAGTCATTTTCAAATTCACACATACTCATTGCACAAATTATTTCAAGAGTACATATTTTTGAAACAACAAAATTTTAGAAAATAATTAATAATGGGTTTTAATAAGTTAAGATTATAATTATCCTAAGTTAAAGAAACACATGGGTTTTTATTATATTTAGAATATTTAAGAGTTTTAATTAAATTAAATCATCTTAGATAATAAAATAAATTAATAAAAAATATATATAAAGTTTATATATATAACGAAATTTTGTATTATTTTGTTTTAAATAAATTAAATTTGATTAAATTAAGTTAAATAAATAAAAAAAGTTTTGGTGTATATTTATCAGCTTAGTATTTTTCATTTTCTTGAATTAAATAATTTGTTTTAATGTTAAATTAAAAGTTAGTTAGTTTAATAGATTTTTAGAAAATTGGTTAGCCTTTATTATGGAAAGTTAGTTATCTCCTTCTCATAGAAAATTACTTAGTCTTTTGTCATGGAAAGGTAGTTAAATTAATTAGAATTTTATTCTTTATTTACAAATAAAATATTTTAATAATTTTTCTTCCATTTTTGTAAGAACATAATGGAAGAACCGAAATTATGGAAATCATGGAATTTCATGGGCCAATATTCATCAAGACCAAACCAAAATTCATCAAGAATCTTTAAGAATGCTAAGATCCATCAAAAGGATCTATGGAGGGATGAAGAAGTCCAAGATCCATCAAAAGAAATGTCTAATTTCAAAATCATGAAAGTCCAAGTCCATGTAAAGATCAAAATTGATCAAAATTAAGATCAAGTTAAAGTCAAGTGAAGGCATGATCCCAACTGATGGCCTAACCGGTGATCCGATCCAACATCCAACCATACAGAAACATGTGGAACTTCCTAGAATCCTCTAACCATGTCATGAAGAAAATGAGGAAAAATTTGAACATCGAAATTCATATACTAAGTACGTAAGGTAAGGTGTAAAATAAGTTATACCAAGACTTTATGTCAAGGACACAATTTGGCCAAGAAATGACATGTCATTTCATTTAATGACATGTCAAGAGGAGTATACATCTATTCAAGCAAACGTACAAAGGGAGTTATTACCAATTTCAATTCAAATTCAAATGGCCAACAACCTCCCATTACTTGGTAAAGTATGTTTTAGTGGTACATGAGATTTAGGGTTTCTTTTAGATTTTCCCAATAAAATATTATCCTAAGTGCACTTGCACAAGACACTTGATTTTGCATTCTAACGCTCATGTGCTTCCCGACTTTTTCAAATCTCAAGAACCCTAACTAGAATGCCCAATAATTTGGAGGTCACAATATTCTTGTCTGGGGAATTTTGACTAGCATCCCTTTAAGATCAAGAAAGTGTATCACATGTAAGCTTCTTGACCCAATTTTTGTTTTACTTTGCCATTGTCTTCAATCAAATTCATGTCTTTTCCTTTTCCATTCCATTGTATGTTTGCATGTTATATTTGTTTTCATTTAATTCCCTGTCTCATCACAATTTAAATATGTAACATATGATTGCACATTTAATAACATAAACGAAAACTCAACAAACAGAAATTATAATCAAAATGTCAAATCAAAATAATTTTAAAACAAAAATTAGTCCATGAATTGACCATTTGATGAGGATCAGTCGAAATCTCCAAATTCTAGTTTAAATACGGATCTTTCTAGGCATAATGTTTTTAATAAATACTTTGAAAATTTAATCTCAGAAAGATCTAAATTTAATAACGAAATGGGAGAGATTAACCAAGAATTATCCAAAAGAATCTAAAAATTGGCTAAGAACAAAAAGAAAATAAAACTTTGCGCCTTATTTTATTTGATCTTGTTTTAATTTCGGTCTACATGATGTTTTTTTAATATTATTTTTTATTTATGTGTCAATAATCTTCCCATGTAATTATATTTGAGTTTAGGGGAAATTTTGGCTACCATTTAGTTTTAAAAATATAATATAGGTTGAAAACCTGAAGAACATCTAAGTTTCTACTCTAGTATATATTCTTCAATGCTTTTGGCGCTTCTTCAAGGCATTGCGACGCTCGGATGCTGACGCTTGACCCGCTCCTAGTGCTACGTGCGTCCAACCGAGTTAATGGACTATATTTCATGCATTGATAGGTTTGACAATGCTTCTGATCGAGGAAACCTACTCTTGTCTCGCTATTGTTAATGTTTTCCGCCCAACCAAGAAAACATGGCCTATGGCTAAGTTTCCCGACCCATCTGACCCTATTTTTCAATGTTGCTCTAATGTTTTACATTTGACCGAGAACTGAATCCGCTTTACTGCTCTAAGCTGGTGATTGATGGACAATGCTATATCTAGTTGAGAGTACAAACCAACTTCTACACCCGACCGAAGGACGTTGCTTGTTGTTGCCTACTGTCCGACAAAGAGAGGATGCCATCTTTGACCGATGCTGAACCCAATCGAGAAGTTGTTGCCAAACTTGCTATTGTTGGTTACAGACCGAGGGAGGACATTCACTTTGATCAGGGAATTGAATCCCTCAACTACCACGACCAAGGGATGGCATCGAACCCGATCATGGCTGTGACTGAAGAACTGAAGTCAGGCCTTGTTGTTTCTTGCCTCTGACCGTCACTACCCCGACCGAGAAAATAGGATGTTGCTGAAGACACGACCTAGGAATTATCGTAATTGCTGCCTAACCGAAGGATGGTATAAAACCTGACCAATGCTACAACAGAAGGAAAAGGCCCACTACTATTATTTTTCCTATTGTCTGACTAAGAAACAAAAGCTATGACCAAGAATTCTAGCCACTAAGTGATGAAACCAATATGACCTAGATACCTGCATCCGATTTAAACCATGACGGATGATTCTGCAATTAGTTTTTAACCATGACCAAGAACTTCATCTCTTTTTCCAGGTACTGAGAAATGGCATGGTTTTCGACCATGTTTTCTACACCCAACTCTTTTTCCAGGTACTGAGAAATGGCATGGTTTTCGACCATGTTTTCTACACCCAATCTAGATTTTCGACTGATAATGAAAACCATGTTTTCAACGATATATATTTCGACTGAGAATCTCTAGCTCTCCTTTCAGCCACGATAGAGAGTTCTTCAAGAGACCGATTTTCATTAGTCAAACACAGTTTGTCTCTCTTTCCCCTTTTATTTCTATGTAGGAACGTTAATTTATTTTTCTACTTTTGGATTTTTTTTATTGGTTTTGAAATATTGTAAGTTTGCAATTTATTTTATCCTCGGTTAGTATAATATAAAAAAAATTAAAACAAAAATATTTTGAAAAAAAACAAATCTATATATATCTAATAACGCTTAATTTTGAAAGGTAGGAGGTGTACATCACGCTCTTTTCAAAATGATTTACATCATAGATATTTTTATGTGTTAAATATATATATTTCTCTCTCTTCATTTATTTTTATTAATTAATTTTTTTATTTTCTTTATCATATATATATTTTCTCACTAATAATATAAAATATATATTTTTTCATCAATTCTATTAACTAAGTTTCCCGTTACTCTTTTATATATATATATATATATATTATTAATTAAATTTAGCATTAATATTAATTATAAAAAAATTGCAAAAATAATAAGAGTTTAAATTATTATATTATATTCATTATAAAATTATTTTATTTATATAAATTCAGTTTAGCATTAAATATTAAATATGAAAATATGTAAAAATAAAAAATTTCAGTTATTATATTATAATTAATGAAAATATGTAAAAATAAAATTTCAGTTATCATATTATAATTAATGAAAATATGTAAAAATAAAAAATTTCAGTTATCATATTATAATTATCTATTAATTGAATTTAGCAATAAATATTGATTATATCAACTAGCAATAAATATTGATTATATCAATGTATATAACTACAACTAAACCAATATTTTACTCCATCCAAATATTTTAATCCTATAAATAATCTTAGATGAACAAGGTTCAACTAAAGAGAGAAGAGTGATATCTTCATATACAGAGCATTTTATTTCGTCGATCTCCTTTTGTCGTGTGCTATTTTTATTCATAATCTTCTCAATTTCTCTATCAATATCATGTTTTCAATAATTGAATTTGAATTATGTTATGTTTCAATAATCCGTTTTCACTGATTTGTATTTTTTTTCCAGGAATTTGATCATTTCAGGCAGCTGCAAAAATATCAACATCATCGATCTCTTTTTATAGCTTCTAACTCTACAATCATTCACAAAATTCAGGTAATTCTCTTTTTATAGCTTCTAATTCTACAATCATTCACAAAATTCAGGTAATTCTCTTTTTATAGCTTCTAACTCTACAATCATTCACAAAATTCAGGTAATTTCTCTTTCCTAATTTATATATATCTTACTTATTTTCTCTCTCATAATATAAGATCATTTCAGGCAGCTGCAAAAACATCAACATCATCGATCTCTTTTTATAGCTTCTAACTCTACAATCATTCACAAAATTCAGGTAATTTTTCTTTCCTAATTTATATATATCTTACTTATTTTCTCTCTCATAATATAAGATCATCTCCAACCCACCAGCAAACAACTTCATTATAGGTCACTCAACTGCATTTTAAGTTTTTTTACAAAATCTTTCTCCTCCAAACCCAAATATGCAGGGACACTGTTCACATACTCAAAAGGTTTTCAAAACTTTCATTTCAGTCATTTTAGTTTGTTTTTAATTAATTTATATAATTTGTTTACATATTTTATTTATTTATATTTATATTTTAATTTATTTATATAATTTATTTATATGTTTAATTCATGATAATTTTAATAAGGTTTGTTTTGTTGTATTTTTTTTGTTTGTGAGAAGTAATTTGTGTTTATGTAATAATGTTTAATTTATTTTATGTAGTTGTATAAATAATTGAATGTAAATTTTAAAAGAATTAATAAGTTGTTGTAATGTTATGGGTTCAATTTGTAATTTTAGATAAATATATAGATAATATTGAAAAAATTAAAATTAATTATAAAAATGAATATTTTGAAAATATTCTTTTGAGTTTGAGTTTTTGGGTTGGAGATAAATTATTCTTTCATAATATATATATTTTTCTTTCTTAATCTAATTATTAAAAGTATTTTTTTTTTCTATTTACTGTATAAATTTTTATATATTTCACACTAATAATATAAAATATTTTTTTTATTAATATTTATATATATATAATAACAATATATATAATAATGTTTAATAGACGAATATGAAGGTTTATACACAAATTATTAACTCTATAAATTACTCTACTTTCTAAATTAATTTCTTTATATATTCTACTTTTTTTTCTTAATCTAATTATTAAGTATTTTTTTTCTTACTTTCACTATATAAATATTTATATTTTTTCACACTAATAATATAAAATATTTTTTATATTAAAATATATAATATTACCTAACATATTTATTTTTATATATAATAACAATATATATAATAATGGATGAATATGAAAGTTTATACACAAATTCATTAGGATTTCTATCTCATTTCATAATTTCTCTCTATTAATGAACTCTATTTAATTACTTTACTTTCTAAATTAATTTCTTTATTTTATATTCAAGATTTTTTTCATTTCATAATTTATCTTTCTAATTAATTCTTAATATTACTCTTTTTTCTAATTTAATTTTTTTTCACTTTCATAATATATAAAAATTTAAAATTATATATATATATATATTAGGTAAGTTATGACTATTTATTTTAAATAGGTGGTTATAAATAAATATTTTAAATAACAATATTAAATATTTCTCTCAACTAAAATCTATATATATTAATTTCGTACTTAATTTATTTTTTTTATCTCTAATATATATATATATATATATGATAATTTTAACAAGGTTTGTTTTGTTGTATTTTTTTTGTTTGTAAGATATAATTTGTGTTTATGTAATAATATTTAATTTATTTTATGCAGTTTTATAAATAATTGAATGAGAATTTAAAAGTAATTAATAAGTTGTTATAAAGTTATGAGTTTAATTTGTAATTTTAGATAAATATATAAATAATATTGAAAAAATTAAAATTTATTATAAAAATGAATAGAATATTCTTTTGAGTTTGAGTTTTTGGGTTGAGATAAATTACTAAGATGTTTACTGCATTTTAAGTATGAGAATAAATATCTTTCATAATATATATTTCTCTTTCTTAATCTAATTATTAAGTATTTTTTCTACTTACTATATAAATTTTTATATTTTTTCACACTAATAATATAAAATTTTTTTTATTAATATTTTTTACATAAAGATATATAATAGTACCTAACATATTTATTTTTATATATATAATAACAATATATATAATAATGTTTAATAGATGAATATGAAGGTTTATACATAAATTATTTTTATCTCAATTCATTATTTCTCTCTCTTAATTAACTCTATAAATTATTCTACTTTTTAAATTAATTTTTTATATATATTTGACTATCTTTCTTAATCTAATTATTAAGTATTTTTTTTCTTACTCTTACTATATAGATATTTATATTTTTTCAAACTAATAATATAAAATATTTTTTATATTAAAATATATAATATTACATAACATTTTTATTTATATATATATAATAACAATATATAATAATGTTTAATAGATGAATATGAAGGTTTATACACAAATTCATTATGATTTCTATCTCAATTCATTATTTTATATTCAAGAATTTTTTCATTTCATAATTTATCTTTCTAATTAATTCATAATATTACTCTTTTTTTTAATTATTATTTTTTTTCACTTTCTACTTATCATAATATATAAAAATTTAAAATTATATATATATATTAGGTAAGTTAAGACTATTTATTTTAAATAGGTGGTTATATATAAATAAATATTTTAAATAACAATATTAAATATTTCTCTGAACTAAAATCTATATATATATTAATTTCGTACCTAATTTTTTTTTATCTCTAATCTTTTTATATATATATATATTTTGCTTAAGATAATTTTTTTAATTTGGTTGTTCAAGAAATCATTTATTTGTGGATAATATTATTTTTTTATATCACAGTTTTTATTATTCGATAATTTTCTGCCTTTTTCTTAAATGTTATGGTGATCACTCTACTAAAGCGTGGTTTCATCTCTAAAATGACCGAGTGTGATTTAACTTTTTAACAAAGTTTTATCTCTAAAATATTCTTATTTTTATCTTGACTCTTGTATATCTACATTATCTCACTTTATTAAAAATACAAAGGTCTAAAGAGAATTTGATTGAGCCAACTTATTTTTTCTTTAAATAATACTATTATTTTAGTTTGAATTGTTTAAATTAAAAATTTTCTTAATTTGGTTGTTCAAGAAACTATTTATTTGAGACAATATTTTTTTTTATATCACATCTTTTATTATTTAGTAATTTTTTGCATTTTTTTTAATGTTATTAATACCGGTAATCACTCTACTACACTACTACAGTGGTTTCATCTCCACAATGACCGAGTGTGATTTAAACTTTCAAACAAAGTTCTATCTCTAAAATATTCTTTTTTTGTCATGACTCTTGTATATCAATACTATCTCACTTTATAAAAAATACAAAGGTCTCAAGAAAATTTGATTGAGCCAACTTATTTTTTCTTTAAATAATACTATTTTTTTAGTTTGAATTTTTTTAAGAGAATTTTCTTAATTTGGTTGTTCAAGAAACTATTTATTGGTGGACAATATTTTTTTATTACAGTTTTTTATTATTTGATAATTTTTCTGCATTTTTCTTGAAGGTTATCAATACTGGTATTTACCCTACTACAACGTAGTTTCATCTTCACAGTGACCGAGTGTGATCTATCTCTAAAATATATTATTATTTTTTGTCTTGACTCTTGTATATCTACACCTTCTAACTTTATGAAAAATACAAAGGTCTCAACAATTCTTTTACTAAATTTATTGAAACTCATTGCAAAAAATTGATGCAGTCAACCTTAAGAACTAAACATAATTAATATATATATGATCGAAAATAATTAATATACATATGATCGAAACATATTTTATATTATATAAACATATATCTTACTTTTAAGTTAATATTATTATTAGAATTAAGTTACTATTAGTAGTGATATATTTTTTATTGAACAAAATATATTAATACTCACTTAATCTTTGATTATAAATATAGAATTTGTATCATTTGGTTAATCTTCTTTTTTACAAGATACTATTTAAGAGATTTTTTTTTTTATAATTTAGTGAAGGAGTTTTATTAGTCTAAACTTTTCATGATCTACTTTCAAATTTTTTGGACTATGTTGGTCTTAGAAAAAAGAGATTTTTTGAAAATTGGTTATAAATACTTATTTAAATGCTGAACTATAATATCAACTATATCAATGATAGGTAAAATGTGTTATATACTATTATATCATTCATCTCGCATGAGTTTATCCCATCTCTTATCTTCGAGTAAATTACTTCGTTTCTTTTGTGATGAAAAATTTTCTAACAAAAATTTACCTTATATAAAAAAGGATTCTAATTTTTTAATTACATTTAGAAATATATAAAAATAAAAAATATATTTAATAAAATAGTTTAGAAGTCTAATAACAATCCTCTTTTTTCAAACATCGTTCAAAAGATAAATTAAGTTTTAAGTCAATATAATTTATTTATATTTATTCATTTTTTAAGTTAAAATCGGGTATTGACTATTGAATTATGTTAGTTTTTTTTTATAAAATGAATTTTAATTTCGTTTTTTATGAAGTTCGTAAAATGAAGAGTAATGTTATCTTCATTTGATTATGAATTTGTTTTATCATTGTATAACAATTATTTATAAAATAAAATATATTTTTAAAAAACAATCAACAAAATTATATAAAAATTCAAATGATTCGCACAGCATGACACAAGAAATTAAGACGAAAAAAAAGTAACTAAAAATTAGAGTCAATAATCTCATCTTTAAGAATTAAGAACCATCCAGTAAATCTGTAAATCTACAAATGTCTATAAATTAAATTAGAGTTGAGAGATTTAATTTAATATAAGAAAAATAATAATATATGCTTTATTTACCCTACATAAAAAAAAATATTAATTTTTTTTTAGAGTGAGATTTAATTTTTTATGTTTTTGTTAATAGTACATTTTTATATGGGAATAATAATTTTTATAATTAAAATTACAAATTTATAAAATATTTTTTATTTAAAAAATTTATATAATATAAAAAAATGATATGAAATGATATAACCTTTATTTATATAATAATAATAATAATTTAATTTTAAATTTTATCTTTCTTCTTAAATCACATTTTCTCAATTTTTATTTTAAGTTTAAATAACTTAAATAAAAATAAATTATTTTTAAAATTATAGTTATAAACTCATAATATTATTTATTTATTTAATTATATATATATATATTAAATTTAAATGTTATTATCTTATATAAAATAATATTTAATATAAAAAAAATCAAAAAAATTATATGATTTAAAAAAAAATGACATAAGATAATATAACTTTTATTTGATTATATCTAAATTAATTTTAAATATTTTCAAACATTTATTATATAATAATAATAATAAAAATAATAATAATAATAATAATAATAATAATGTAATTTTAAATTTGATGTACCAAATTTGTATTTTTTTTTATTTTTATCAAAATTTTTTAAATATTATTTTAAGTTTAATTTATTTTTTTATTCACTTTTTGTTTTTTATCTTATAATTTAATTATATCTTTTGATTGATTATGTATATAAATATATGAATTATATTTGTTCTTGTATTATTTTTCTTGAATTTGGAATTGAATAATAAATAAGTAGATAATGAATCTAAAATAAATATCATATCATTAAAAGTTAATTAAAAAATTTCATTAATTTTGAAATTTTTATAACTTTATTTTATTTTTCTAAAAAAATTTAGATTAACCTTTTAAAAGAACTTATTTTTTTTCAAATAGTTTGATAATGTAGTTTGTATTTTGTAAGCAAAACTTATTAGTTAATTTTTATTGTTTTATTTTTTTATATAAAAAAGTGCCTAAAGATCATATTTTTTATAACTATGATATTTTCTATATTATAATCTTTGATTTAAGATATTTAAAAATATATTTTTATTTTTTTTATAATAAAAATAATGTAAATATTTTCACATTTTATAGTTGACAAATTATTCTAAGGATAAGAAGTAATTGTGAAGCTAAATTGTACCACCTAAAAGTTGAGTAATATAATATAATTGTGTTATTTAAATTTTATATTCATTTTTTTTATTAATTCTAAAATTTGTTTGATAAATATATTTATTTATTATAATATGTCAAATTATAATATTTTTAGGTCAATAATAAAGTTTTTATATCTGAAATTGATCCTGATAATGAGGTGGACTGATTAAATATAAAAAAGCGGATAAGCAAGAGAGAAAAAGCCAGGAAAAGCTTGGATATATTCTTATGAATTACAATAGGAACTGGACCAATCTATCTTGAAAGGCTCCCATGTCCTGCTAACCTTCTAAAATGTAAAGTCATAAAAACAGCTCATAGATAGTAAAAATTGGGTCTCACATCACCCGGAGCGACTCCATGTGCTCTCCTCTCCTCTCCTTTAATTCTGTAATTGTTATTTGTTTATTTTATTTATAAGATTTTTTTTATTATATTGTTAAATTTTTTTGATTATTTATTAATGATTAATTTCAGTTAAATTTTTTATTAAACATTTTTTATATCTATAATTTGTCATATTTAAAGGTAATTTATGAGTCTTCTCTTAAAAGTTTAAAATAAGATCTATTTATCTTTTAAAGTACTTAATATTATAAAAATGAGAAAAAATATTTAAAATATAATTTATTAGTATAAAAGTATGTCATTTTTTTTAAACTCACTCAATTTTGTTAATAATATTCATGAATGGTGGTGTGATTTATATAATATTATAATTTTAACGTAATAATGTAATAAATTTACACTTATCTTTTATCTTATTCTAAATTGTAATCAACAATATTTATCTTCAAAAAATTGTTTATCATGTATAAAATGACCCTACAACGTAGGGAAATAAGATGTTGGGTTGAAGAGAAAAATAAGGAACGAAAGTTACAAAAGGAAAATGAAATTTTATTATTTTGTTGTGTTCTCCATCATCCCATTACAAGGTAAATATATAATAAAAATAAAAATCTTTTCGTTATCTTAGAATTAGATATTGTAACTTATAACCCCCCAATATTATCCTAATCAATACCATAATTAATTAAAAATATTTATTTTAATTAAAAACATTAATTTCAACACTCCCCCTTAATGTTTTTGTTGGTCATGCCTAACAAATCTCGCAAGTAGACGAATTTGTTTAAAGGAAGTGCTTTAGTGAAGATATCTGCAAGTTGATCTCCAGTCTTTACGTGCTTGATCATTACTTCTTCATCATCCACTGCTTCACGAATGTAGTGATGTTTAAGGTTGATGTGTTTTGTTCGACTATGAAATACTGCATTTTTCGACATAGCAATTGCCGATTTGCTATCGCAAAAGAGAACTGTAGCCATATCTTGTTTCTCCCCCATGTCTTCTAAAATCTTCCTTAGCCAAACCACTTGTTTGGTTGCTTCGTTTGCCGATACGTATTCGGCTTCGGCGGAGGAATGTGCAACTCTCTCATGCTTTTTCGAGGCCCATGAAAAAATACCTGAACCTAGTGAATAACAATACCCGGATGTACTCTTCATGTCATCCATGCTTCCAGCCCAATCGCTATCACAGAACCCAAACAACTCAATATCTTCACTATCATTTTTTTCAAACATGAGACCATACTCCATAGTCCCTTTAATGTATCGCAACACTCTCTTTGCAACTCCAAGATGAATTTTGCTTGGTCGGTGCATAAACCGAGATAATAAACCCGTAGCATACATGATATCGGGTCTTGTAATCGTAAGGTACAACAAACTCCCAACCAGACTTCTATATTGTACCGCATCAGCATCACCACTACCATCATCTTTCACCAACTTCTCATTTACTACCAATGGAGTCATCACGGGATTACAATTCTCTATTTTAAATTTTGAATGAATGCTTTGGGCATACTTATTTTGACAAATAAATATACCTCCATCATTTTGATCAATCTCAATACCCAAGAAATAATGTAACAAACCTAAATCATTCATCTCATATTTCTTCATCATATCAGTTTTGAACTCATTAATCATGTTTTCATCATTTCCAGTAAAAATCAAGTCATCAACATAAAGAGAGACTATGAGCATACCGGATTCACCATGCTTGATGTAGAGTGTCGGCTCGCTAGGACTCCTAAAAAATCCTCTCTTAGAGAAATACTCATCGATATTTCCATACCAAGCACGAGGTGCTTGCTTCAATCCGTACAACGCTTTTTTCAACTTGTATACTTTTTCTTCTTCTCCTTCAACATTGAAGCCTTGTGGTTGTACCACATATACCTCTTCTTTCAATACTCCATTCAAGAATGCAGATTTCACATCAAGTTGATAAAGCTTCCATCCTTTGTGAGCGGCTAATGCAATCAACATCCTTATCGTTTCGTGTCTCGCAACCGGTGCAAATGTCTCATGATAGTCGATTCCAGGTTGTTGAGAATACCCTTTTGCCACCAATCTTGCCTTGCATTTTTTAACCGAACCATCAGGACTCATTTTCGTCTTGTAAATCCACTTCAACCCAATCACATCTTTTTCTTTCGGCTTCTCTACTAACTCCCAAGTTTCATTTTTTTCGATCATGTTGATTTCTTCTTCCATTGCTTTAACCCAAATCTCCTCTCGAATAGCTTGTTCAAAGCTTTCAGGTTCTACAACACAGAAATTAAATTGAGCATATATGTCATTCAAAATTTTCATTTTTACCGGAGTACGGATCGGAATGGATGAACTCGCCCCGGGTTGTGTTGTCGGAGATTGTTGATGCTCACTTTCTTCATAACCACTTTCATTGACTTGTCTAGATGACTCCCTCCGATCTTCTTCAAAAACCGGCATCTGTACATCCTCAACACCTTTCTCTTTCCAATCCCATTGTTCTTTTTCATTAAAGATCACATCCCGACTTTCAATCACCTTATTTTTCTTCAAGCTAAAAAGCCGATATCCCTTCGACTTGGTGCTATAGCCAACGAATATACATTTTTCACCTTTATCTTCAAGTTTATTTCTCATTTGTATCGGGATATGAGCATAGCAAATGGATCCGAACACTTTTAAGTGATTGACTGACGACTTTCTACCCCCGGACCATGCCTCGAATGGTGTCTTGTTTTCAACCGCCTTTGTCGGACAACGATTCAACAAATAAACTGCTGTATAGGTTGCTTCGGCCCAAAAAGTCAATGGTAATCCCTTTGCATTCATCATGGTTCTCGCCATCTCGACAATTGTTCGATTCTTCCTCTCAGCAACGCCATTTTGTTCTGGCGTATAACTCGTCGTCAATTGTCTTTCAAGACCAATATCTTCACAATATTTCTTGAACTCCTTCGAGTTGTATTCTCCTCCTCTATCACTTCTTAATCTTTTAATCACTTTACCACTTTGTCTCTCAGCCATTCTTTGAAACTTCTTGAAAACAGAAAGTGCTTCTGATTTTTGCCTCAAAAAATAGACCCAACACATTCTTGTAAAATCGTCGATAAAAGTGATAAAATATTTGTTACCTCCGTGAGAGTTTTTGGACATCGGACCACAGATATCAGTGTGAACGAGCTCCAACAATGATTTTGCTCTCCAGGCTTTCTCTTTCGGAAACGTCTCTCGATGGATTTTACCAAGAGCACATGCCTCGCAAACATCATGCTTGTCATCAATATTTGGCAACCCATATACCATAGTTTTTTTGCTTAGCAATTTCAAGCTCTCAAAGTTCACATGCCCAAGCCGTTTATGCCACAACCATGACATATCTTCAACATCGGTCTTCATCGATGCACAACTTGCAGGTTTAAGATTAAGAGGAAAATTTCGATTCCTCTCCATCTTAACAACCGCAATCAACTCTCTATTATTTTTCTTGTCAAAAATTTTACAATAATCATCATCGAAGTACAATGCATGATTATTTTGCATAAGCTGCCCAACACTCAGCAAATTTTGAGCTAAATCCGGAACAAACAACACATCATGGATTAGCAATTTACCTTTCTTTGAATCTACTGCGATCGTACCTCTTCCATTTGATTTCACCACAGCACCATTACCCATTGTGATCCGAGTTGTGTCACTCTTGTCAATTTTGCAAAAAATTGACTCATCTCCGGTCATGTGATTGCTGCACCCACTATCAACATACCACTCGTTATCATTTTTTCCAATAGCCGCTTGACATGCAAAAAATGTGCTTCCATCACTTTCACAATTCCTTTTCTCCTCGGTATAATTGGCCTGCTCTCTTCTTTGATCTCGACAATCCTTTTGCATATGACCAAACCTCTTGCAATTAAAACATTGAGGTTTACCTTTATGATAACAGTCTTCTTCAACGTGACCCGATCTTTTACAATGATGACAAAATTTGTTATCATGGAAGTTTCTACCTCCCCCTCGGCCACGCCCTCGACCTCTTCCATAACTTCCACCGCCACGAGAATATTGACGTTTACTCGAGCTTTCAGTAGAATCTTCTTTTACACTCACTTTTGATTGAAAGGCACTTTCGATGGAAGCTTCGGTATGTCGCTTCATCCGTTGTTCATGCATCTCAAGAGAACCCATCAAATCGTGAATACTGAGTGACGAGAGGTCTTTCATTTCTTCAATAATGGCCACCATATTGTCATACTTTGGAGAAAGACTTATCAAGATCTTCTCACAAACCGTTTTGTCGGTCAAGTCATCGCCAAGACACTTGATTTGATTTACAACTTCGATCACCCTTGAGAAGTACTCTTGTAGAGTTTCTTTCTCCTTCATCCTTAAATTTTGAAACTCTCGTTTGAGAGTCAGGAGCTTCACTGTCTTCATTTTATCGCTCCCTTCAAATTCCTTTTGCAATATATCCCATGCTTCCTTCGATGTATTAACCCCTATTATTCTCGGAAAAAGCTTACGAGAAATACTTTGTTGAATAATAAATAAGGCCTTCGCATCTTTCTTTTTGTTCTCCTTCAACTTTTTATCGGATGAACGATCTGATGATCCTGCGGCATCTTGATCTTCAATGTGTCCGTTCTCCACCAAATCCCAAAGATCTTGTGAGACTAGGAGTGTCTTCATCATAACACTCCAATAATCATAATCTTCTCCGTCGAAAATGAGTTGCGCTCCTCGTATCGGCCAAGAATCTCCTAGCATCGCCATGGATCGATCTTGAAGCTCTGATACCAATTTGTTGGGTTGAAGAGAAAAATAAGGAACGAAAGTTACAAAAGGAAAATGAAATTTTATTATTTTGTTGTGTTCTCCATCATCCCATTACAAGGTAAATATATAATAAAAATAAAAATCTTTTCGTTATCTTAGAATTAAATATTGTAACTTATAACCCCCCAATATTATCCTAATCAATACCATAATTAATTAAAAATATTTATTTTAATTAAAAACATTAATTTCAACAAGAGACTCTCGGAGCGTTGTGGACATAACTTGTTTACAAAACCCTTTTCCACATGTAACCAAAAATCGAAATCCAAAAAATCTCTTAATCGACGTTCATACGTCAAAAATTTTCCTTGTTTCATAAAAATTAGGTGGCAACTCATTAGTTGTGAGTTTTATGTGAATTAAAATCAATTTTTTTAAAATAGGTTTATGACTACCCATTAAAATGTCAATCTCTCTCAGATTTGACACTGGATAGTAAATTATATAGTCATCTACAAAGCCTCGAATATCACTTAAATTTTTTATAATGTTAAAATTAATTCCCCTCAAAATTTGAGTGTAATGAGAAATTCGAATATTCAAAGCCCGTATTTTCAAACATGGCGACACATGATTGTCGTGCACAATGGCTATTAGTCATTTATAATAGTCGTATATAATAGGATCGGTGCTAACAATAGAGACTAGGGTCTGACTATTAATAACAACTTATTATAAATGATTCGATAATAATCCTGTGAGGAATTAGTATCTATTTCTATTCTTCACAAATCTTTCGAACTCTTGAAACAGATTCAAGTGCGGAACTGTTCGTGGGATTTGAAGCTTTGAATGACTGAAGGTAAATGGTAGAAAGTAAAGAACATAGGGAGTTTTATGGATGTTTAGAGATAAACTCCTACGTCACCCCTTCTTCCACAACCTGAAGGATATCCACTAAATATTTTGAATCGAATACAACGTACTGAGCTACCTAACTCTTTATTGAATAGAACAACCTCTGTTCAACTTACAATATTCTCAACAATATTCTTGCAGCTAGACAGTAATTGAATCTCTCTTTTGAGCTTGAATAATTATTGAAATTAGTAAGAGCAAGAGCAAGTAATTTCGTATGTTCAATTGATTCGATGATCGATTAAGTGTTCAAGTTAGTGATTTGTCCGTTGTCCTTGAGCATCTATTTATAGTAGAAGGACATCAACGATGAAATCTTCTTCGTGGACACATGGCAAGTGTCCGTTGGAAGGCCGTCCATAGTACAAGAATACAGTAGACTCTAAGCAAATGGATTGTGGCCGTACTGAACTAGTAGTGCGACGAATATCCTCTGATATTGTCTTGTACTAGACAGGAAGTTGGAAGGATATTTGCGTACATGGCATTCGTTCATTTGATACAATTAGTTGGTTTGTCAGACTGCACAGAAGTGAGTAGAGAAGGAGTAGCAGACAACTAGTTGATCGTGGTTAAATGTATGCTTTCTTTAGACGGCTGCTAAAGCAAGGCATTAGACATGCTCCGTTAGACCTCGTCTAGAGGAGTTAGATGTCCTCGTCTAACTATGTATCCCTTTAGACCTCGTCTAAATGAGTTAGACAACCTCGTCTAACTATGAATCTCTTTAGACCTCATCTAACGGAGTTAGACATCCTCGTCTAACTACGCATCCCTTTAGACCTCGTTTAAAGGAGTTAGACGTCCTCGTCTAATTACGCATCCCTTTAGACCTCATCTAAAGGAGTTAGACGTCCTCGTCTAATTACGTATCCTTTTAGACCTCGTCTAAAGGTGTTATATGACCTCGTCTAAAGGAGTTAGAAGTCCTCGTCTAACTACGCATCCCTTTAGACCTCGTCTAAAGGAGTTAGACGTCCTCGTCTAACTACGCATCCCTTTAGACCTTGTCTAAAGGAGTTAGACATTCTCTTCTAACTACGCATTCCTTTAGACCTCATCTAAAGGAGTTAGATATCCTCGTCTAACTACGCATCCCTTTAGACCTCGTTTAAAGAAGTTTGACTACCACGTCTAACTACGTTTGACGTTTATTTAGCCTACTTAGACCACGTCTAAATTATCATAGTCTTATGCACCTGCACAAAAACAAATAGACAACTTAGCTTTATTCTATTTTAAATCTAGCTTTATTCTATTTAAACATCATCAAAATTATGTTGTTTAATGTTTCATAGCTTTTGTTTATTTCTAAGTTAATTATTTCTCACTTAATTAACTCTTTTCTTTACTTTGTTTTTAATTTTTCCCAACAATTCGCATTTTTGATGATGTTAAAACTATGCAACCTTAATAAAGTAAAATAAACACCCATCAAAAAAAGATTGAAATCAAAGTGGTTCACCAAAGCATTCAATCATAAGTTTAAGTAGAAGAAACAAAGAGAAAGATATAGGGTGCTTCCCATTTCACTCTTGGATCTGCGCAGTTTTCAGGAATTGATTCTCCAGTTAGGATGTTATGGAATCGAGTAATCGATCGACCTCCACTACCACCTCCTATGTCGCCTCCACGACCTAGACCACATCTTGCTAGTGCACAACTGTCTTTCCACATCCAGCAGCTTTTCGCTTTAATTTTGATCGAGTTCCTCTAGAAGACGTTGTCCCCCCTCTTTTGCTTCCTTCCCCCTTTTTAACATTATTAGGGTCGACAGCAACAAGGGATATTTCCTTCTCAGCAGTAGTTTCAGCCTTCTTCTACAACTTAAAATTTCCTTGCAATTATATCAGCCTTCTTTAGTCACTCAGCCTTTACTCTTCTTAATGAGTTTGACATCTCCATCACTTGTGCCTGAATAAGTTCAATTGCGGATCTTGTATCTTGGTGAATCTCTAGGTTAAAAGTCTTAGTTTCAGCATGATGATGCGATTGTCATTGAAAGAAGTTATTTTCTAGCTTCGTGTACTGAGTATGAAAGAGGTTGACTTCGTATGTATTTCGCTTCACAGTTTTCTCAGTTTATTTTTGGGTGGTAAGAATGGAAGAGACATCTTCTTTACTTGAAGTGGGCCCTTTTTCAAGATGAGCCAACCTGGACGATATGTCCATTATGTTTTTCTACATAGAACTCGGCGCATCCATGATTGTATTACAAAAGTTTTCTCCTTCAGGACAGGCTTCTTCGGAGGAATGAGCAGCCAAAGATACGGCTCGGGAGCAAGCTGGAGAGGTGCAAATAGGGTTCAAATGCATATTTACTTGTAAAGAACGATCTAGTTCTTTATCTTTAAGAGGGGAAGAGAAAGTCTTTGATGCATCTTTAGACTTATCTTGTTCATTTAGAATATTGGCACATACCTGATTAATACACTCTGAAATATCTTCAGAGTAAAGAGGTAGTTCAGTAACATTTTCAATAATGTATGCAGTTTTCCTAATGGGGGATGATCGATGAACATGTGGATAAGGAATAAGATTTTCTTCCAATGGTGCTTCTTCTGAGGATGAGGATGACTCGACTTTTTCAGATGGTTCCCCCTCAGTAGAGGAAATATTCTCTAAATCTACATGCTTCAAGGGTTCTTCCACAGCCTGTGACCCTGGTGACTGATCAACTAACTTTGATGATTCCTCCTTAACCAATGGAGATTTTTCTACTTCAGATATAGGAGGAGCCACTTCAGATGTCTCCTTCTGTGGAATGGGCATCTGATTAGCTTCAAAACTAACTACCTCCTCTTATATGTTAATTTCAGATTGAACCAAGACATGAGTCTATTCAACAATATGTTGGGCCATTAAGCGCTTTTCTTCAAAGGATATGTTGGCCAGCTCAATGAGATGGGCAGCAGCCTGCTCTTCTTCATAAACAATCTGATCATCTTCAATGATTTGCATCAGCTCATCTTAACAAGAAGACATGTCATCAAACAAATTTAATCGGGAAGACTCAGTGCATTGAACGTGTTGGAGTATTGTGGAGTAGTAGTCATTCATAACCAAATTGAGTCGCTTCAATGCATTCTATTATGAAAGAGCATCCCTGTAAGCGGATTAAAATTAGTCTTTCTTGCCTCAAGCACAAGAAAGAGAGATTGACCCATAATATTGGCCACTACGAGATCCTTTCTTTTGAGGGCTTCAACGACCTCAGATGTCTTTGCCCATTTTAGGACTCTCTTCTCCATCTTGATTAATTTCTACTATTCCTTTTTAATCTTTCCCCCTAAGATAATTTCATCAAATTGTGAGATTAACTTGTGATTCACCCAGGTGTCGAAGATTTAAAACTTCTCAGCCGCTTCCACTTCAACTTATTCCTTGTCAAGAATAACGATGCAGCTAGCCTCCGAAACTTTTTCCGGAACCTTTTCAACAATGTATTTTCCCTTTCAAGGAACTACAGCTGGTTTGGGCACAGTTCTCTAATAGTGATTCCAGGAGTGCCTATAACTGCTCTATGATTTCATAAGGAGACAGAACCTTCGGAATGGCCCCTTCTGGAAGTATAGACACTATTCCCGTTCCCTTAGCAGCGTGTTGTTCTTTAACAATTTCATCAACAAACGTCTCAACATTCGGCTGAATGGGAACTTGTTCAGAGGATATAGCAGCAATAGGCGTGGGAGCATTTGCCTGGTCTGTTTCAGCAACAGTATTGACATTATCAGTAGCCTCAACAACTACTAATGTTTCAGGGAGGACATGCGATAATTCCCAGTCAAAGCATTCAATATTTGGACCAACTGGCTCAACAGTTGGTCCTTCAGCTTGTTCCAACACAGGAACATCAATACTTGGCACTATGGCCATAGGATTAGAGGAAGTTACCTTAGATGACTTCTTGGCGACCTTAGACGCCTTCGTCTAATCAACAGTAGGAGCAGACGACCTAGACCGCTTCTTTATAGGGAAGGGAGAGGGCGAAAAAGACGAGATTGGAATAGAGGTGAGGGGATGGATTCTTTGTCTTGCACTTTTATAAAGGGAGTCAACTCCTCCAGAATCCTTCCTTGGCACTTTCTTTTGGCTATTAGAGCTAGCTGCAGACTCCATAATAAAAGATTTGTCTCTTTTAGCGCCCGTAGAGTGGTTGGATGTAGCTTGGCGTTAGGACCGAGTGAACGACTGGCCACTTATCTGTTGGTTAGATAAACTAGGATTCATTCCTTTGAGAGTTTCAACCTTGATATGGTGCCTTTCACAGAGAAGTTAGTGAAAATATGACAGGGGTTAAAAGTCTCACCCCTGCCCATAGGAACACTTATATGCTCCATGAACTAGCCGAGTTGGACTAAGAAGCCCTCACTCTGCTTGTTCCTTGAATAAACCAACTGGTAGAGATTTGAAAACAAGGTAGATGCCCAGTTGATCAACACACCTTTTGATATTGTCGTCATGCAGTCAAACCGGTCTTGGCTATATAGGTTGAACGAACCTGCCCTGCCCTTAAGAGCCTTCGCCACAATGTCATTTAGAAGAATAAAGTGGGGCTTTAAGACCTTCTTCTTCCCGTTCATTCTGATCGCACTGCCATCGTTTGAGAAGACAATCTGATTTTCCGAAATAGTTTGGGATGGAAGCCCAATGTCAAAGGTGTGACCGTCTAATGATAGTTCAAAGAACTCATCATACATCGATTCATCGAAAGAGATAGATTTTCCGTTTACCGTCTCCATTATCGTGTCTCCAACCAAATTTGTCGTCTTGAAGAACTCATTGACCTCCTTTTCGTAGAGAATATAAGGACTGCCGAGATATTTCCTGAGTCCAGAGTATTCGATAGAACAAAACATTTCTACGGTATCCTATTGATCGATAGAGTAGACATAATTAAAATTCACTTGCAAGGTGTTGTGAGCAAGAGAGACAACCTTCTTTTCAGCCATTTTGAGTGTAAGAGACGGATTAGAATGGAGATAAACAAAGTTTCTTAGAGAGAAATCTAGGGTTCTAAGAAAATAGGAAGCGTAAGAACCCTGAAGACATGCAAAATGTCTTTAAATAGAATTCAAACAGTCACATGTTTAACAATCATTTTTGAAAGAAAAAACCCATCAATTAATTTTAGATGCCTTTTCCCAAAATTAGTCATCATTAACTGAGTTTTTACCAAAAATATTTTAATGTTTAAGGATATATTAGTCATTTTATTTAACATTGAAAGACACGTGTCTTCAAGTTATTCGAATTTAGAAAATAATTGTTTTAAAATTTGGGTGGGAAAGATTAAATTACAACGCATATATAGATGACAACTGTCATCAATTAGTCCGAAGATGAAGCGTCTAATTGCACACGTAGTTAGACGTCTAACTTTATGTCCACATTCTAGTGTCTAGGTTGGATAGACATCTATTAGATGCAGGCGTCTAATTACACTTGTCTTACAGATGTCTAGACGTCTATTAGACTTAGACGTCTAATTGTGCTTTGAACAACACGTGGTAAGTGTGTATCTGGTTAGACATGAGCGTATAACTACGCTTATCTTTTAGACATCTAACCTGCGTAGGTTTTAAACCAAGACATTTATCCAACTCAGAATCACAGATTTCTTAAGCAAATATACGTCTAAGTACTTTTTTTCTTTTAGACGACCTTGTTTATTAGTCCAATCAAAACTTTCGTCTGCGTGTATCTATCTAAACATTTTAAAATTAAATTTCCCCCACCTCAATTTATGCATGTTTAAACAAATAAATAGTTTGAGGTCCTCAGGACCAAAAGTACTTTTGGGGAAGAAACACTTAACTGTGGAAGTTTCTTTGACAACAAATGTGTCACTTATTGATCTGCTGGAGCATATTTTCAAAAGAGTATGCTCAAAGTTTTCTCCATGCAGCTGTCTTGTATCATCTACACAAAAATTTATTTACAGCTTTTGGTACCCACATTCACTTGGGCCCTTGTTCAATCAGTCCATTAGGAATCCATATTTGAATTATTATGATGGACTTCTCATTTTGTGTTGTGATTAGTGCGTATGATTTAGGTTTACAGGATGGTTTTTGTTTAAAACTCCTTGACTTCTTGTCACGTTTTGATATGCCAGACTTATTGGCTGCTTCCTTTTTAGGTTTCAATTAGCTTACAGTTGGAAGAACATAAATAATCTCATCCTTTAAGGTTAGATCCTCATAACTTGGATCAGTTCCATTATCAGTTAAACTCCCTTTGATAAAGCTTATTAGCTTAAACTTATCTATTGCTGAGTTTATCTTTTCACTGGACTTATTTGGGATAGATTTATCATATCCTAAACCGCATTTGCATCCTGCAGGCTTTAACAGACTAATTTGATATTTGACAGCTTCTTTAGACAAGAACTGACAATATAAGTTAAACGTTGGTTTTTAGAAAACATTGTTTGAATATTTTCCTTAAGTTTCTCATTTTCAGATAAGATCTTGACCATGTTGTTTTCAAAAACTTTTGGTTCAGTAGTTTGAGATAAAATAGGTTTATCGATTTCATATTTTGAACTTATTTCATTTTGAGAGTCAGATAGCTTTCTGTACTCCATGCCCATGTCATTAAGTGCAGTAACTAAGTCATCTCGTGTAAATTTTTCTAAAGAGAAATCAAATACCCCAGAGTCTTCCTCTTCTCTTTCCATAAAGCAAGCAACCTCTTTATCATTACTATCACTAGATGATGTGTCATCTGAGTCGCTTTGGATCCACTTAGCCTTGTCGTAATCCGCCATGAGAGACTTCAGTTCCGTCTCGTTGTCTTTCTTTTTCTCATCACTTTTTCGCTTCCTACACTCTTATTTGTAATAACCTAGTTTGCCACAGTTAAAACACTTCACGATAGCCTTAGATTTAGACTTATCATCATTGTTATTGTTTGAAGAGTTTGAGTTAGAATTGCTCTTCTTCATGAATTTGACGAATTTCTTCACGAAGAGAACCATCGCGTCGCTTCTGAGCTGCTGGGCAGTCGTCTTTACTTTAGTGGCAACTAGTGGCTCCTCAACAGTCACCATAACCTTGGTTATGATGGTGGATATGGGATGCTCCTCTTCATTACTTGAGTTCAACTTGAATTCATACGCCTTCAGATCAGCAAGTAAATCAAAGAACTCCATCTTATTGAGGTCTTTGGACTCCCTCATCTCCATAGTCTTGATGTTCCATTCCCTGGGCAAAGCTCGCATGACCTTTATAGTAATCTCTCTTTTGCTGTAAGTCTTGCCCATAATAGAGAGATTGGTGACGATTTTGCTGAATCTTGCATCAAACTCAAACATCGTCTCTCTAGGACGCATCTTAAAGTTGTTGAACTGCTGGGTGGAAACCGTAATCTTGTTTTCTTTGGTTTGTTTGTTGCCTTCACAGAGTTGAGTGAGTCTTTCCCAAACTTTTTTGGCAGTCTCGCATGATATGATGTAGTTAAACATGCTATCATCAAGAGATCTGTATAAGATATCCATGGCTAAGTTGTCGAGGTTATTCTTCCTCTTGTCTTCATTTGTCCACTCAGATTTGTCTTTCTCTATCATGATAGGACCTTCTGTGACGACACTTCATATGATATCATCTAAGGAATCAAGATGAGCACGAACTCTCTTCTTCCACACGATGTAGTTATTTTTTGAAAATATAGGAATCTCGGAGGAGCTGGAGTCTTTAGTCATGATTCAGGTTCTTTAGAAGCTTGAGAATATAAAACATTGCTCTGATACCGCTTGATAGGATCAGTACTAATAATAGAGACTAGGGTCTGACTATTGATAACATCTTATAATAAACGATTCAATAATAATCTTGTGAGAGATTAGTATATGTTTCTATTCTTCACAAATCCTTCAAACTCTTGAAACGGATTCAAGTGCGGAAGTGTTCGTCGGATTAGAAGCTTTGAATGACTGAAGATAAATGGCAGAAAATAAAGAACACAAGGAGTTTTATGAATGTTTAGAGATAAACTCCTATGTCACCCCTTCTTCCACAATCGGAAGGATATCCACTAAATAATTTAATCGAATACAACTTATTGATCTAGCTAACTCTTTACTGAACAGAATAACCTTTGTTCAACTTACAATATTCTCAAAAATATTCTTGTAGCTAGACAGTAATTGAATCTCTCTCTTGAGATTGAATGATGATAGAAATCAGTAAAAGCAAGAGCAAGTAATTTCGTGTGTTCAATTAATTCGATGATCGAGTAAGTGTTCAAGTCAGTGATTCGTCCATTGTCATTGAACATCTATTTATAGTAGAAGGACATCAACGGTCGAATCTTTTTCGTGGACACGTGGCAAGTGTACGTTGGAAAGCCGTCCATAGTACCAGAATACAGTAGTCTCTAAGCAAATGGATGGTGGCCGTACCGAACTGGTAGTGCGTCGAATATCCTTTGATATTGTCTTGTACTAGACAGGAAGTTGGAAGGATATTTGTGTACGTGGCGTGACGAAGAATAAGCGATTTCAGAACACAAATTGAAGTTGAATTCGGCTATGGAACCAACCTCGCTCAAGTATAAATAATCTTTAGGTGTTCTTCTTCCAATCCATCGAATAAACATCAACAATTACAGTTTGATTGAAGAACTGCCAAGAAACTCTGGTGACTGGCATTTCTAGAAACTTCTATGCAGATCTAAGCTTCTATCCAAAGATGGTGAAGATCCTAACCTCATGGGAGTGTTATCCAATCAGTAGTAAGCTCTTCCAGACTTACTGTAATTTTGAATGTAATTCAAATTATATTTTTCCATGTTCAACCGGGTTGATCATTTTTAGGGCTCAATTTTGTTATTTCATTGATTGAAATCAATCCCTAGATGATTTCTAAGCTTTCCATCAAAAGAGATTTCATAATTTCAACCTTAGTCAATACAACTAAAATTTGATTTTAAAATCTAGAAATTTTGAATTTCATGTTCTTGAGGTTTTAAGATGGAATTTTGTTCAATTAGCTGCCTAACATGTTTGTAAACATGTTAGAAAGATTTCCAAATCATAAAACCAATATCCCGATCATGTTTGATCAAACTGAAATTTTAAAATTTTTTACAAAGCTTGATTGATGTTCTTGTTTTTGTTGTGCTCGATTATAAACATCATTTCAAAGTTGTTGGATCAAGAATTAGGACATAAGATAACCTAAATAAAATGTTCCCAATAATTGTCCTAGAAATCAGGTTGAGAAATTGATCCTTGTAGAGCTCGATTGATTGTGTTTAAGGTTAGAGATTATGATCCCTACATTCATATGAATTGTTTGTAACTTATAGATAATGTTTTCATGATCTATATCAAAAGTTACAAACATACAATCTTCATACAAAATGAATAATAGTCGGTCTTGTAGAACCAAGAAGTAGGTCCGAGAACTTTCGGTCCTGACGGAGACCAAGGACCTAGAAAATTGAACTAGGACCAAGTTAAAGGACCGGTGTTCTTAAGTTAGGACCAATCCTTAGGACCTATGATCTTGAGCAAAGATGGAGGAACCCGACTGAGAAGTTTACCTGGGACCGAGCCTCCTAGGTCCCACGACCAAGAAATCTAAATCTAGGACCGAGACTATTAGACCTAGGACCGAACAAACTAAGTTCAAGACCGAGCTTCCCGAATCCTAGGGTCGAACCCTCTTTTCCATTGACGAAGTGTCCCTAGCCCCGATCTAGACCACCTCGATCTAGACCGAGCCAGTCCGAATCCAAACTGGTAAAAACGGACCCAAGCCCAAGGACTCCGGTCCTAAGGCCTGTTTGGTTCAAATTTTAAAAATCCAAAATTATTTTATAATTTTGGAACCTCAATCCATTTTCAAATAATCTTATATTTTCGGGGTATTTCTCAAACAAATATTTTGAACAAGGCCCTGTTGGAATTTATTTTTAAATTTTAATACTTTTCTGATATTTTTTAGGTATTATACTTAATCTTATATCAACGCAATCATAGGTACGCACCTCTAAATAATTTTGTACAATTCTATATATAACATTTAAATATATATGTACATATTATTCTTATCTTTATGTATGTATATAAGTTTTATCACGTTTCTTAAAGTATCTTCATCATTTGATTAACAACATCAAAATCTTAAATACATTTATATAAGATTAGCAACATCAAAATCTTCAATATATTTATATAACATCAAGGTAATATATCTATATATATATATTGCAAAATTATATAATAAATACAAATGAGGTCTAGTCGGGTTTGGATGTATAATAACAAATATGAATGCATGAATATTGTTTAAAATGGTTTACATGAGTTCATTTATTTCCACAACTTAAGTGGGTTATATGGATGGTGAAAAAATCAGGTGCCCTGGCAAAAAATGTCGTATTCAGCAACGGTTTAAAACAACTTAATATGAAATCGAAGAACAATTACTCTGGGCATGTTATAAATTAAAATCTGGACTACATTATATCAATTATTACCCAAAAATAATTGTGTATCGGTGTATGTTTTATTTTTTATCATCTCTCTCGCTTTTTAGACTTCTGTGTTAAAAACATCATATCTTTTTTTCAACATGAAAGAATCTATTCCTAATTGAGTATGTTTCTTATTCATTCAAATTCTCCATTCTTAAAGCAGATTTGTGCAATACAAAGTTAATTGGTCCAATTTCTTACCTATCATTTTGTGTGATCCGCCCACGGAGGGGACACAACAAAGGATTTGAATGGTAGACCAAAACTGTACACTTTTGATAAAAGATTTTTTTACAACAATTATATTATAAAACCATTTGGTTTATCTTCCACTCAAATCTCGTATAAAGTATATAAGAGGACTATACATGTAATTTGTTGTCATATCTTTAAAGATGAGGAACCAAAGTAAAGTCTATAACATAGACTTTTTGGTTGACACATAAGGTTTTAGATTAGTACTTATAGAAACGTAATAATTGTGGACACCCCATTTTAATACCAAAAATTAAAATAAAATATTATTGGCTTGGTATGATGATCATACTTAATTATTGTATCGGGAGAATAAAAAATAAAAATATTTTTTAGAACTGACTTAAAATGACCCTTGAAGAGTGGTTTGAACACATCGAAAATACTCAGAATTTGATAGACCCAATATCTTTAGAATCACTGATTTGGAAAATCATGAATTTTGAGTATAATATTGTTATTAAGAAAAATGTACAAAACACCTATTTTTAAGCATGTTCTTGCACGCAAAACTACTTTTCATTAAAAGTTGGAATTCGAGAAACCTGATACATTTAGATTAACTATTTTTAGTATAACATTGATATAAATTTTGAGTATAATATTGTGTTTGCAATTTTTTGTAGAAGACTTTGAAAAGGGGAAAAAATAGTTAAAATCGAGTCAAATTGAGCGATTCAAGACTACATCAATGAAAGTCAACGTAAGGAGCTCTCGTGCGTCCATAATTTTTAAAGGAACGAGTGATGTAATCTTGACATCATGTGCGATTCATTTGAAAAAACATCCAAACTCCATATAATTTGCATGCTTCAACTAGAGGAGAACATCAAGGATCTTGAACTTAAAAATTCACATAGTTCGTTATACTCAATGGTTTTAGATGATCTTAAATGTTTTAAAAGATTAAAGAGTCCTTTACATGGTCTATTGAATTCTTATGCAAGCAACCGCTTTCAGAAATGGACAGTTTAATAACTAGAGTTTGACTCTTAGCGAAGATTTTTATTTTTTGCCCCATTCCTCTATCGGGCCTAACACATTGGAATTTCATTTGTTCCACCTGCTTATTCTTTCTTCTTCTTTTTTCTTCTTTTTTAAGAGGAGAAATTTATGAAAACTACGAGATTGAAAGATCTTTTAATCTTGGTGTTTGATTGAATTGATACGTCTAGAGAAATTGTCCAATGGTGATTTCAAACCTTAACCACTATGAGTATGTTATTTATTGTAGGAATTATGGTATATCTGTCCAAATTAGCACATCAAGAGAGATTATCTAGTGGTAATTTGAAAACCTTAACCTTCATAGAAACATTGATTTCCATCTTTTTCTTGTCATCTTTTGGTGAAAGTATCATCGGTATATCTGATATATTAACATACCTAGTTATCTCAACCTTGTGATGAATATTTTTGTTCATTGACAATTTTCTCAGTTGTTTAGAGTTTTAAGTCAATTCCTCTTATCATCTTCTTTTTTTTTTTCTTTTCTAGGAGTCATACAATTTTCCTAATTTGTTAATCCTTGGGACTAAAGTTTGAATATCGATAAGGTTTGTAGAGTATAGAAAAGTTTTAGAAATTTGCAAGACACGTGAAGGAACTATTGTAGTTAATAATTCACACAATTTTTATGGAGGTTTTCAAACATTCTTTACATATGAAACAGTCCCTTGTTTTAGATCTAGTCTTAAATCTTACTCATTTAATCATGTCCTTGATGATTTCCCAAGGGAGAGATCTTGATTTTCTTCATTTTAAAAAGACAATATTTCCGCAAATTTGATCAAACTTATTTGATAGGTTGCCTACCTATACTCATGCAAGAGGAATCAAGTCCTAAGATAGTTCAATTTTATTTCTTTTCGAAACCGAAAGCAATGCATTGAAAATCCAAACCTTAACATGATGGTGAAAGTTTGAAATATTTTGAAATGATCATTAACCAACAACTATGATTCATGCAATGAGATGCAATGCACTCCTGATTATATAAATAATACATGTGATGCAAATCATGTTATGTATTTTTCTTGAAAAATTCCCTTATTATGAATTAGGATCTTAGATTTTCTTTCAGGGGAAGAAAGAATTTGGATAGAAGGGACCGAAGTTGACGGAACGTTACGTGCATATCACTATGAATGGGGAATCATGTGTGCATGTAGTTCGATTGAGGGTATCTAAGACTATGACACCAAAAGATGTAGTTCGATTGAGGGTATCTAGTACCATGACACCAAAAGAGTTACCTAAGCGTTCATAACTGAAGGTTTTTTAAAATTTTGAGGCTCCTACCTTATCGATGCTAAAGTGTTTTGAGGCAAAGCTCAAAAGAATACCTTAACTTTAAAAGCTTAAGGATTTAGAAAATAATTTAAGGCTTCTATACCTTGGAATTACTAAAAGTTTTCGAGGACAAGCTCAAAAGGGTTACCTTAGCGTTCAAAGTTGAAGGATTTAGATAAATTTTGAGGCTACAACCTTAGTAATACTTAAGGGTTTCGAGTGTAAGCTTAAATGGGAAACCCTAGAATTTTAAGATGAAGGGTTTGGATAAATTTTGAGGCTTCTACCTTATAAATGCCTATGGGTTTTGAGAACAAGTTCGAAAGGCTTGTTTCAGCATTCAAATCTAGAGGATTTTAGAAAAGTTTTGAGGCTTCGACCTTAACAATGTTGAAGGATTTCCAGGGAATGCTAAAAAATAATACCTTCGCTTTTAAAATTGAAAGATTTCAGACAAGTTTTAATTCTCTAACATTAGCAATACTAAAGGGTTTTGATGGAAAGCTCAAAAGGGCTACCTTAACGTTCAAAGCTAAAGGATTTGGAGAGGTTTTGAATATAGGCACAATCTATAATAGATAAAGAGTCCACATACTACATGGGTATATAAACATTCTTAGAAATTAATCTAGAAGGTATCATTTAAGAAGGGTTTGATACATTTTCTTGGAAGAATGCCCTTAGTGTAGACTAAGGATCCGATAAAAGATCTAGGGAAACTTATCTGCAGTGCAACGATTAGAAGACAAGACATGTTTTGATCTTCCAAAGCTTCTTGTATGGAATATGTGTTCTTCATATATTCGATATGTGACATGCTGGGGAAGCATCTTACAGCAGTTGTGATGAACGAATATATGATTTTCCTACTAAAATATTCCTAGTATGGACTAGGGTCTTGATTTATAATTCGTTGGTGGAAATTTCAAACACAATGAGGAATGAGATTTTCACTGCACACGCATTTTTCTCAAAATACGCATAGAATTATCGATGGTTTTGATAAGCAATATGTAGAAGAAATATCCTTAGTGCAGATATTAGAGGATGTGAAATATCATGGAAAGAATTATCAGTCTTGTTGAATATGAGGCATGTAGAGGTGAAAACAATCTTATAGCAATCAAGTTTAATGGATTCCATCAATGTAGATTGTTATAGATTTTGGGAGATTCCTCTAGTTTGGACTAAGGTCTTATAATGCTCCAAGCTACACTTCTTGGAGAAGGGCTTTTAATAGCTAACTCAAAGAGCATCGTGAATTCTACTTAAGGATATTCCTAGTATCATTAGAAATTTTGCTCAAGGATGAAACTTTTTGGAGAATGACTCTTGACAGCTAGCTCAAAGTGCATTGTGTATTCTACCTTGAGATGTTCCTAGTAATGTTAAGGATCTTGCATAAAAATGCAACTTGCTAGGAAATTCCTTTAGCAAAAAGAAATCTCCTAGTCCTAATAGGAGTGTTCCTTGTGCTCAAGTGATTTGATTGCACTAGCTCCACGTCGAAGAAGCCTCTTGGAACATCATTGAAGAACTTGCCGACAGTTCTTCCTCTAGCGACCAAAACATGAAGAATCTGGCAAAGAGGCATTTTAAGAAACGATATTAGTCTTGACCTAGCCTCTTCCGAACTGGACTCAACTACATATGACTCGATCATCTAGGTAAACCAAGAAGTTACACAAATAATAAAACAACATTCATCAACTAAATCAAAATATAAATTAATTGATAAACTATATGAATCAATATCACGTCAATGTTAGTGTACAGAACTAAGGTCCTATATGAATTACAATGGCATTGAATTTAAAAGGCCTACCTGAAGAAGAGAGAAGCAAATAAGAAATGAAGTTGAAGAAAAGGTAATTCTATTTTATTTACGATTACTGTTTTTGTTCGAAAATGACTTATCGATAAATATGGATTTTGTATGGAATCGTAATTAAACGATTTTGATACTTATCGACAAATAGAGTTTTAGAAGGAATCATATATAAATGATGTCTCGACTTATCGACATATAGGATTTTAGCGTAATCTTATATAAATTATGTCTCGACCTATCGACATATAGGGTTTTAGACAGAGTCATATATAAACAATGTCTCGACCTATCCACAAATAGTGTTTTTATTCGAAATCGTATATAAACGAGATGTCTTGACCTATTGATAAATAAGATTTTTTTCGGAACCGTGTATAAACGATGTCTTGACCTATCACATATAGAATTTTAACGGAATTGTATATAAACGATCGACATAATGACAAGTAGGGTTTTAGCAAAATCATATATAAACGATGTCTTGATGTATCCACATATAGGGTTTGGTACGAAATCATATATAGACGATTTATTGACCTACCGATAGATAGGATTTTAGAAGAATCGTATACAAATGATGTCTCAACTTATCAACATATATGGTTTTTGGTATGGAACTATGTATAAACGATTTCTCGACATATTGACATATAGGGTTTTAGACGGAATCGTATATAAATGATGTCTCGACCTATCGACATATAGGATTTTAGTGAAAACGTATATAAACGATGTCTCGATCTATGGACATATAGGGTTTTAGAAGAATTGTATATAAACAATGCCTCGACCTATGGCCAAATAGGTTTAATGTATGGAATTGTATTTAAAAAATTTCTTGACATATTGACAAATATGGTTTTAGATAGAATCGTATATAAATGAGGTTTCGACCTATCAACATATAGAGTTTTTTGTACAGAATCGTATATAGACAATTTCTCGGCCTATCAAGAAATAGGGTTTTTATTATCGATTTGTATATAAACGATGTCTTAACCTATTGACATATAGGGTTTATGGTACGAAATCGTTTATAAACGATGTATCGACCTATTGACATATAGGGTTTTTGGTACGGAAACATATATAGACGATTTGTCAACCTATCGACATATAGTATGTATCATATATAAACAATGACTCTACTTATCGACAAATAGGGTTTTAGACGGAATCGTATATAAATGATGTCTCGAGCAATCGACAAATAGGGTTTTTGTGGAATAGTATATAAATTATGTCTTGACCTATTAACAAATAAGATTTTAACGGAATCATATATAAACGATGTCTCGAACTATCGACATATATGGTTTGATACATATTCGTATACAAACAATTTATCGACCTATCTAGAAATATAATTTTAGCAGAATCGTATACAATCGATGTCTCGACCTATCGATATATTGGGCTTTTGTTACAATATCGTATATATATATAATTTGTCAACCTATCGATATAAACGATTTCTCGACCTATCGACATATAGAGTCTTAGCAGAATCATATATAAACAATTTCTTGACCTATCGACAAATAGGGTTTTTATACTAAATCGTATTTAAACGATATCTCGACCTATCGATAGATAGGGATTTAAACGGAATCGTATATAAACGATGTCTCAACCTATCGATATATAGGGTTTTAGAGGAATCTTATATAAATGATATCTCGACCTATCGGTATATAGTGTTTTAGACGCATATTGTATATAAACGATGTCTCGACCTATCGACAAATTGAGTTTTTACTCAGAATCATATATAAATGAGATTTTGACCTATTATAAAATAGGGTTTTGAAGGTATTATGTATAAACAATTACTTGACCTATCACAGATATGGTTTAAGTGGATTCGTATATAAACGATTTCTCAACCTATAGACAAATAAGGTTTTAGATGAAATTATATATAAATGATGTCTTGTCCTATTGACATATAACGTTTTAGCGTAATCGTATACAAACGATGTCTCGATTTATTGACATATAGGGTTTTTGTACGGAATCGTATACACACGATTTCTTGACCTATTGAGAGATAGAGTTTTAAATAGAATTGTATACAAACAATGTATCGACCTATCGACAAATACGATTTTAGACGGAATCTTATATAATTGATGTCTAGACCTATCGACATATATGATTTTAGCAAAATCGTATATGAACGATGTCTTAACCTATCGACATATAGGGTAGCAGAATCGTATATGAATGATGTATTAACCTATCGACAAATAGAGTTTTAATAGAATCGTATATAAACGATATCTCGACCTATTGACAAATAGAGTTTAATATAGAATCATATACAAACGATTTATTGACCTATCGATAGATAGGGTTTTAGCGAAATCGTATAAAAACGATGTTTCGTTCTACCAACAGAAAGGGTTTTGGCATGGAAACATATATAGACAATTTCTCGACCAATCGACAGATAGGGTTTTAAATGGAATCCTACATAAACGATGACTCGACCTTTCGATATATATGGTTTTAGTGAAATTGTATATAAATGATGTCTCGACTTATCAACATATAATGTTTTAGTGTAATGGTATATAAACAATCTCTCGACCTATCGACAAATAGAGTTTTTGTACGAAATCTATAAACGATGACTCGACCTATTGTTAGATAGAGTTTTGATTGGAACATGTGCGCATGATCTCAAGTGATTGTCGAAATACAAATTTTTTAATGGATCATGTATGGATGATCTCTATACTTGTTAATAAACAAGGTTTGATACCTATCAAGAGATATGGTGTTTGAACCTATTAACAAATAGAGGTCTAAAACGGAATCGAATACAAACAATATCTCATACCTATCGACATATAGTGTTTTTTTATGTGATTGTATACGAGTAATCTCACGTACCTATCGAAAGATAGGGTTGTAGTACCTACTAACAAATAGGGGCTAAAAACATTATCGTATACAAACGATTCACGTACCTATAGATATATAAGGTTTAGATACCCTAACAAATAGGGTTTTTAAATGGGATCATATATAAACGATCTCATATAATTATTAAAATATAGGGTTTAAGTTACCTATTAACAAATAAGAGTTTGAAATGGGATCGTGTACAAACGATCTCACGTACATATCGATAGATAAGGTTTAGATTACCTAATAAAAAATAGTGCTTAAGAAACAAGATCATGTACGAATAATCTCATGTACCTATTGATATATATGGTTTATGTTACATATGATAAGAAAAATTAAGTAAAGTTAATTTTTGGAACCGGCTAGAAAAACTAAACAGTTGTTAACCTCTATGTGCAGGAATAGATCAAATCGTCTGAACCGGCTGGAGCTTCATCAACCGGATGTTGAAATACTTCAAAGAAAATCAGTTCCAAGTGATCAAGTCAAGATCAAAGGAACTGGTTTTTAACTCTCTCAAGAGACCGGCTAGCAAAGACAAAATTCACATTCCAGCCGGATCATATTATGTAAGAGGCAAAACCGGAAACTACAACTTATAGAAGTGACGTAGTATGACGAAATAGACGTGTCTCGAAGGAATAAAAGAAGATCAGATCCGATCGGAAGCATGCGAGGAAAGTAATAATGATTTACTGATCCGATGTTGACAACCGGAAGTGCATGCCTGACACATGTTCGAATCTGCAAACCGGCAACGTCACATTTTCCTAAGGAATCCTTGCATGCTTGCCAAGTATTGAGGAAGGTGAAACGTGCAAGTAACCTCCCTTCACCGGCGTGATAATGATCAACCAATCCCACAGAGAGAGAAGAAAATGACCGTTGGGATCTCATCTACTATAAAAGGAAGATGAAGCGTCCTCATTTAACACGAATCACATCCTTCTGAGAAAAGCGATAAGTTACAAAAATCTTAGAGAGATAAACTTTTACGATCCAAAACCAGTGTGTCATAAACCGGAAGCTTTCTGTTTCTTGTTGTGTTGAGTTATTGTATTACATCAAGAGTGAGTTGGTGTAACCGGCGAGTAGCGAGTTGGGCTCGACCGGCAGTGTTGTTGTAACTTTGAAAGTTAGTGGAGATCCTTCTCATAACCTGAGAAGAAGGGGTGACGTAGGAGGGTTTGCTCCGAACATCCATAAAAAATCTTGTCTCGTGTCACTTCTTTCGTTTCATTACTTACTCAATTAACCTAACCTCAAACCAAATTAAACGGACTCCGTAAACCGGTCCACTCATATCTCTAAAACCGATTCCTTCTAAACATCATCTAAGTCGCATACGTTGCTTCAGACTGAAACAGACATTTCCGCCCTTGAACCCGATTCAAGAGTCTGTGACAGTTTGTGTAGTGCTGAGAACGGTTATAGTCTCTAACCGGACTATCACCAAAGAGTGTTGTGTATTGTAAGCGACCACCCTTCATGAAACCGGAAACACCCCGGTCCCCCAAGGGCGTCCCCGATCTTAACAAGTGGTATCAGAGCGAGGTTCTTAGCACTCAAGCAACCGAAGAAGATGGGAAGCATGACCCACAGCAACAAGCCACCAATGCTAAACAGCGAAGCGTTTAGCAGTTGGAAGAAACAGATGTATTTACATCTGATTACATTAGATGATGAGATGAGAAGAGTACTGAAGGAGGGACCGATCAAGATCAACAAGGAGGCAGACCAATGGTCAAATGAAGATCGAAGACGGAGTAACCTGGACAACCATTGCATGAGGCACATCTACAAGGCTATAGATGATAACACCTTGAACATTCAGATCCATGAGGGAAACGAAAGAACAAAGGAGAATAAAATCTTGGTGGCTACACAGAAATATAAAAATATCAGAATGAAACCGGGGGAAAACATGAAGGAATTCAGCAACCGGTTCACTAGTGTGGTCAACGAGCTTCAAACACTCGGAAAGAAGTATGACAACCGAGAAGTAATCATCAAAGCCTTAAGATCACTGCCGAACACTTGGGATATCAAGACCATGGTGATGAGGGAATCAAGCACCCTCGGGCATATGAAGTTGCATGATGTGTTCGAGGATCTAAAAGCCTACGAGTTCGAGATCAAGTCTCGGATCGAAGATGAAGCATCCACATCAACCGCAACCAGAGCTTTGGTTACATCGGTGGAACCGGCGGTCCAAGTATCAACCGTTCCGGCTCCATTCAAAAGCGCTTATCAAATCAGTGAAGATATGATGGCGATGCTAGCTCAGAAATTTGGGAGATTCATGAAGAAGAGCCAGCCACCATCTAACAACAATTTTAATTATAATTATGTAGACAAATCAAACAAAAGATGCTATAATTGTAACGGTTTTGGACATTTCAGGTCAGAATGTAGAAAACCAAGGAGAGACGATAGAAAACCGGAAGGAAACAACTATCAAAGCAATCGGTACCAGGGAAATAACTACCAAGGGAATAACTACCGGAGAAATGATAACCAACGAAACGACTACCGTAGAAACGATGATCAGCATACAGACGAAGGAAAGGAGATTCAGAAAGCACTCATTGCATCCGACAGTGGAAGCGAGTGGGCGTACTCCGATAATGAAGACAGTGAAGAAAGAGTGACCTGTTTCATGGCAAACGACGAAGAGGTATTTGATTTCTCTTCTGACGAGTTTACCAAAGAAGATTTGATCTCTGCACTCAACGAAATGGTCGCTGAGTTCAGAAACATATCTGCGTACATACCAACTCCGGTAGAATCTAAAACCGTAAAGTCAAATAATGTCTCTGTTAAAACATGTGAAACCGAAATGTATGAACCAGATGAACTATTCTCCGATAATGAGAAGACAGTTCAGCCGGTAACTGAAACCGATGAATGAGCAATGTACGTCACGACTGCATGGGAGAGATCCCGTCAAGCTGTAAAACAAATGTGTAATTATAAAAGACACCCTAAATGTAGGTTTGGTATCGGTTATGAACCAAATAAACAAAATGAATCAAAACAATCTAACGGGATGAAACTCAACAAAGACAATCTTCTATTTATATGATTTGTCAAGAGTTCATCAACCGAAAATGACTTAAAACCGGAAGAAGAACTTAAGTATGTAAGCCCTACTGAATCCGAAAACTGGATTCATCCTGAGAGAAGGAAAGCCAACCGGAAACCAAACAAACCAAACAAAACTCGATCTCAAAAATCATCCTCTTGAACTAGTAATAGGTAACATATCCTCACCCGTCCGAACTAGGCAACAGAATTTGGATCACTATGAAAACTCAGCTTTCATATCACAAATTGAGCCGAAAAAGGTGGATGAAGCATTGTCAGATCCCGATTGGATCCTAGAAATGCAAGAGGATCTAAACGAGTTTGGAGGAATAAAGTCTGGTACCTAGTTCCTAGACCGAAAAACAAACCGGTTATAGGAACACGATGGGTATTCAGAAATAAACTCAATGAAGACGGTTTAGTTACGAGGAACAAAGCCCGGTTAGTGGCTCGAGGCTATAAACAGGAAGAAGGCATTGATTTTTAAGAATCATTTGCCCTGTAGCTAGACTTGAGGCCATTAGAATATTTTTAGCATATGCAGCTTTTAAAAATTTCAAAGTTTTTCAAATGGATGTTAAAAGTGCTTTTCTAAACGGTAAAGTGAATGAAAAGGTATATGTTAATCAACCTCCAGGTTTCAAAAATCCAGAACACGAAAATCATGTTTACCGGCTGAACAAAGCCCTTTACGGTTTGAAACAAGCTCCAAGAGCTTGGTATGATACATTGACAAAATTTTTATTTGATCACAAATTCACAATAGGTTCGGTAGACAAAACACTTTTCAAATTTGAAAGAAAGGAACAAATATTACTCGTTCAGATTTATGTCGATGATATTATTTTCGGATCAACCGATCCAAAATTATGTGATAAGTTTTCAAAAATGATGACTGACAAATTTCAAATGAGTATGATGGGAGAATTTAATTTCTTCCTAGGACTTCAGGTTAAGCAGATTGAAGCCGGAACCTTCATAAGCCAACCGAAGTATACAGCAGAACTGTTGAAGAAATTTGGAATGGATACATGCGCTGAAGCGGCTACGCCAATGAGTCCTTCTGTAAAACTGGACAAAGATGAGGATGGTCAAGCCGTTGACATCACAGCATATCGAGGAATGATCGGATCATTCCTCTATCTAACAGCCAGCCGGCCTGACATTCTGTTTGCGGTTGGGGTATGCGGAAGATTCCAAGCCAATCCAAAGCAATCACATTATACTACGGCCAAAAGAATCTTAAAATATCTGAAGGTAACTCAAGAAGTGGGACTTTGGTATCCAAAATACTCAAGCTTCAACTTTATAAGCTACTCAGACGCTGATTACGCAGGATGCAAGATCGATAGAAAGAGTACAAGTGGAACCTGTCAGTTCTTAGGTGACCGGTTAGTCACCTGGAGCAGCAAGAAACAAACATCTGTTGCAACATCAACCGCAGAGGCAGAGTACATAGTAGCCGGAAGCTGCTGTGCACAACTTCTTTGGATCCAACAACAACTACGGGACTTTGGTGTAGAAGCAAAGGAATCTCCAATATTCTGTGACAACACCAGTGCTATAGCGATTACATACAATCCGGTGTCGCACTCAAGAACAAAGCATATTGATATAAGACACCATTTCATCCGGGAGCACGTTCAGGAGAAACACATCCGGCTGGAATACGTCTCGACCGAGCAACAAGTAGCGGACATCTTCACAAAACCGCTATAGGAAGCTAAGTTTTCTCACTTTCGAAATATTTTGGGAATTACTGATGTTAAGCAAATCATATCATGATTATGCATGCATATTGCTTACCTAAGTAACAATGAGAAACCGGGATATGTGTTCAGGGAGAAGCTCTCGCTTCTCAAACCATATTCAAATAGGCCATTGACAATTCAAGAATGCTAACCGGGAGGAAGTCTCCGGTTATGCCCGATTACTTCATAACTTCAAATCACATGTATACTTACTATACGGTTGAAATAACCTGGTTGAAGTGGATATAATCAATCCAAAGTTGAACAAATGTTGACGTAACTCAACATTTCTTCACACTCGGAACAAAATATCCAACTAAAAACCGGTCATGGAAAACCGCTTAGTACAAATGCATTCTGGTCTGATAGAATGAACTTCTCCGGTTAACTTGGGATAACTAACTGAGTTTTCATGCATATTTTGAAAAATTAAGCCTGTAATAAATGAAAACAGTCTACCGCAATCGAGATGACGACATGTGTCCATCATCAAGAGAGGGAGACTCACATCTTGTCAACAGATTTTTGTCATCATGAATATCTTGGTAATAATTAGTTTTTGCCTTGGAAATAAACATTATTCACTTCAACAAGTTAAAGCATATTAAATAACTGATGACATCATCAAGCATGCTTAACCTACTAATCTAGCCGAACCCCTGGCTATATAAACCACCCTTAAACCTTCACAAATCTTCACAAAATCACTATTCACAAAAACAGTCTTGAGCTTAAAACTCTCTCAAGAACATGAACTCCAACTCTCTAGCAAAGAAGATTCTATTGGCTGATTTTAACTCAATCTACCAATATGAAGACCATGAGGTAGAGAAATGTTCTTAGCCGTTGAAAGAAGTGGGCTAAGAGGATTCCTCGAAAGCAGATTCATTCTCGACTACCTAGTAGTCGAAGAATTCTTCCAGACCGCAAAGGAAGTGCATCGAGACATAATCGTTGCACAAGTTTACGGTCAGAAATTTCTATTCAGCGAGATGGATTTCGCTGAATACTACGGTTTGCCCACTAAAGGGGTAACCAACTTAACCTACTCTCCGGTGACCATGGAAGAAATGTTTCGTCGGTTCTCCAACTCTGATATCCCGATTAGACCCTGGGGTGCTAAAAGCCAACTCTCTCACAAGTACCATCTTCTTTGTGAGATTCTGGGAAAGTCCATCTTGGGCAGAGAGAAAAGCTATTATTACACCCAAAGGCTTTTCGAGATGATGATCGCTGTAACAGTTGGGACACCGGTCAATTGGTCCTGGATCATCTTCAGCAACCTGAAGAAGATGCTCCTTTCAAACAAAACCGGCTACGCTCCTCAGCTGAGCGGTTTTTGTGCCAGTCTGGACATTCACTCTAGACCCTTTGTAACCCTTCATCCAAAGCATGTGCTCACTAAAGAGAGAGTACAAGAGCTGGTCGACCGGTGGGAAGCAGCTAAGATAAAAAGGAATCAAGCGGCCGAATCATCTAATGTTTAGACTATCTATCCTTCTGTCTCATTTCTTTTCTTTTCCAAAACCGGTAATTTTGTTGTACTTCCGGTTTGGTACCTCGAATTAATGAAAATCTACTCCTTCCTGTTAAATCTAAAAATCATAAATGATCAAACATTTAATGCGTCGTATCAAATCAAATCGAATCACTCTTGGAAATAGAAATCTTCATTTTCAAGAAGCATGCCTGATCCGATTTGACTAGACATGCCTTCATTCTCTTGAAAACTTACAAGCCATTAATGACCAAACATAAACGGTCAGATTTTCCAAATATCCTCATTAAATGCATCCAACCGTTCAAGCTATAAAAGGGGACTCAATCTTCCATCTTCAAAACACGTTTTCTTCACCCTTCTCTCTAAAGCTTGAAAGATCAGAAAATCCCTTCAACTTTTCTCACTCTTTCTCACAATGTCGGTTGACCTTAGGAACACTCTCATTGTCGATTTCGAAGACGTAAAAGACAGTCGATATCATGACTGCATTTTCCAACCGATCATAGAATCGGGGCTTCAGGGATTCCTTAAAGGCTCAGACACTATCCTCGTAGAGGAAGTGTGCGAGTTTTTCAATAATGGCCACATTCTAGACGATGGTAGCATTCGCACCATCATTGACGGTCAATTTCTTCGGATTACCGAAGATCAATTTGCTAACTTCTTTCACCTACCAACTGAAGGCTTCTCTGACTTCCCAACGCCATTCCTTCCGGCTAAGGAAGACTTCTTCCAGATCTTCTCTTCTTCCATCGTACCGGTCAAGGACTTCGGGAAGAAAGAAAGACTTGCCCCTCACTACCAAGTCTTGCACGATTTGGTTCAAAAGTCTATCATGGGCCGAATGCCAAACCAGAACTACAACCGGGAGGCTTTCGACATCATGATAGTCATCATCCGCAACTCGTCAATCAACTGGGCAACCTACCTCTTCAACAAACTGAAGCTGCTCATAACCGCTTCAAGGGAAGGACCAGTTTCGCTCCTCAAATCACTCGATTTCTGATGGCTCAGGGCCGCTACCTTGAACCCGGTGTTCCTGTCGGACCGGCCAACACCATCACCATATCCATGCTAGACAGATGGATATCGAGGATTGAGGAACGGACACCCGACAACACCGTGAACAAGTGGTTCGACAGAATGGTGGAAGGGGATTGGTTTAAGGAAAACTGAGTTATCTGTCTTTCTTTCTGGTTTTGGTCATTTTGTTATACGACCAAAACCGCTTGATGTTAACTCTCTCTCATTTATAAAAATGTCTAACTTTAAAGTTTCCGGTTTTCTTTTCATATCTTCCTTTCCGGCCTTTAAAGTCTAATAAACATAAAACCTCATGTTAAACGAAACTTCCGGTTAACAACGCTTCAAGTAAAACCGGAATCTCAAGCAAAACGAAAAGTTTGAAAACTTACCGCCCACGGTTTTACCTCACAAAAACTTACCGCCCATTGGTTTTCCGCATTTACCGCCGAAAGTTACTGCAGTAACTTTTGGAGGGAAAATTGGCGCCCAAAACACTAGCAAGTGACGGTTCGTCTTCCAACCGTTCGGAATCGCCTTCTATATAAGTTCAAATCAGCTTATTCGTCACATACGCTTTCTCTCTCTAAAACTTTCAGATCTTCAAAGGCATTCTAACTTCCGATCATCACTGTTCTTCATCTTTTCTTCTCAAATCTACCATGGCTCTAGACAAAGAACCCTTCCAATGGATGTTGCAGGTCGATTTCGCAGACATTGATGAACACGCTGGAGATAAAAACAAGGTTGTTCTTCAATCTCTAAGTGATTCGGGGTTGGAGGAGTTCTTATCTGATCCATTCATCGTATATCCGACGGCAGTTATGGAGTTTCTGGCGACGGCGACGCTAACAAAGAGGAAGGTCTCCGCCACCGTCAACGGCAAGGAAATTCTGATCACTGAGGAGTTATTTTCTAAAGCCCTTGGTTTTCCCAACACCGGTTTGGATCTCAAAACCGACCTAACCGATGTAGAGTCTAATGCTGTCCGGTTGGTGATATCGGCTAAAGATCAGGAACTGGTGATTCACTCAAGCCGGAAGAACAAGCTGAAACCGGAGTTCAGGTGGTTGCTGAACATCATCGCTCGATCTATTCAGGGAAAAGGAGGTAACTTCGATAACATGACGAAACTTAAGCTCAAAATGATGATGGCCATTGTCCGCGGTGACAAGGTAGATTGGGGAGCCGTCATCTTCGAAGAATTCTGTGAAATGGTGATTCAGAAGGATGGCCGGGTTCAAGCCTTCGCAATGCAGATTGTCAAGATTCTCAAGTTTCTCAAGTTAGAACTTGGTGAAGGTGAACCGCTCCCACCTAACAATATTCTCAACTCCGAGTCGATGATTGAGAAGCCCGACAAAACGGTTAAGCCGAAGTCTTCCAGAACGAAGTCTTCAAAAGGGACCAGTTCTTCCGTTCCGCCTGAAGAAACTTCAAAACAAGATAAACCGAAGAGAAAGGCGATTGAAGCCGAAGCCGCACAAGAAAAGATGTGAGGAAGAAGTTCTGCAAAGGAGATTTCCAGCAAGTCGGCTGACTCCGAGAAAACCCTTTCCTCGGATAATCCACCGAAGAGAACCGGAGACGTCTTCTAACCCATCCCCATCAACACCGTTCATCCCACTCCTGTTGAATCTCAATCACCAGTCAAACTGAACCCTCGGGGAGCCACAAACCGAGTCAGCATCAAAGGAGGAAGCAGAGGTAAGTCTCAACTCTGAAAACTCCAAGTCTCCGAGCAAAAAGATCGACGAGGTAATGGCCGAGCGTAGGCTTAAATACCTCAGAAATTATTGTGGACGTAGTCGAAAATATTTCCAGGGACACCGAATACGATGTGTCAAGTCGTCTTAAGTCAGTTGATCAGGTTGAGATACCCGATCAAAGTGAAATTCATCCGGTCGAAGAAACGGCCAAAACCGCGAACATTACTCCTCCGGCTCAGGAGGGTAACACTGAAGAACAGGAACCATCCGGTTCCGCAGGGAACAAGTCAGTTCCAAATGTCACAACAAACCAATCGGCTCAAGATGGGCCAACCGATTCAACATTCATACCTGAAGGGTCAGTTCAGGTTAACAAAGGAAAAGAGGTTCTAGTTGAAGATTCGACGGTGATGGGAAAAGGTACTCTACAAACCGGCTCCCAACCAGAGATCTTAATCGGGGACAAGGTCACTCTTTCCGCAGAACAAGAGGAGGAAATGTTCGAGGGGCTCATTAGGGACATGAACAGAAGTGCCAGTGATGTGATATCACCATACCTCCTATGGGTACAGCTTCGTTGTGAAACAAAGCTGTCAGATATGATTTCAGGGATGAGCGGCAACAAACACTAGGAGAACTCATTAAATTAGAAGAAATTGCCCTCAAGCTGGCACACACCAACCTTATCCAATCTGCCTTCAGCAAAACCGCGGTAATTCGCGAATATGCTCGATTACAAGCAGTAGAGGATGCATTAAAGGAAGTGGAAGGAGCAACGTTAACTCCGATTGAAATAAGAATGACTGAACGGTTTCATCCGGTGCGGGAAAAGCTCCTGAAAAGTCTTGACCACCTTGATGCACAATGGAGAAACGGATGTCGACACCAACTAAGAAATGCCGACCTATATCAGAGTAAGCCCTTCTTTGCTGCCGGGGAGACATCGAGGACAGCGGAAAACCGGGAACGAGCTCCTCCTCAAAATGTTAAAACTCTGGAACTTAATCAGATAAAGCAGGCGGTAATCGACACCCTTGAGTCGTGTCTTGGAAACTACAACACTGCAACCGATGAGAGGATTGCAGCAGCTGAAGCGAATCTGTCAAACACCATCCCGGGATCTGTTCAAACTGAAATAGCCAACACCGTTCAAACATCTATCAAATCCATGATAGATGAGGCTGTGCAAACCTCCGTCAAATCCTTGATCGCAGAATCCATTCAAACCGCAACCGCTCCTCTGGTAGACATGTTGCAGGCCATGGCTATTCAAATTGGGGAGTTGTCCAAACTCCAAGTAAGCAAGTCTCAAGAGCAAATTGAGTCTGACGCCAAAACCGCAAAGATATTACAAGAAGAAGAAAGGGAAAGGGAACGGTTGCGGAAGGAACTTGAGGAGAAAGATCTTGAATTTGCCCAGAAATGCAACGAGGAAGAACAGGCAGCTATCTAGGAACCCATACCGGCTCAACCGTCACATGATATGAAGACAAGAAACAAGAACAAGAGGAAGGCGGTTGCCGAGGTAATGAAGCGGGCAGAACAAAGCAGCCAAGAGTAATAGTAGCGGTCGGACTGAACGTGCAACCTCTTGATGAAGAAGAAGAAGAGGATAGCGAAGAACTAAACCGGCGCAAAAGGAGGACAATTGAAAGCTCAACCGCAACTCCAAGCTCCAGACCAACTTCTACTCAACCGCCTCGTCAACCAAAACCAGTTTGTACCGGTTTGGATTCGGAAAAAGGACTCCCGCATCTCAAGTGTGTGGGCCGGATTACAAATTGACGCTGAAAGACGCGACAGGGAGTGGAAGGCAAGGGAAGAAGAAGAAAGAAGGCGACTGGAAAAAGAACTTGAAAAGAGGGGACCATCCAAGCCTTAGTCTTCTTTTTCTTAACTTAAGAACAATTTATGTTATCTGGTTTCAAACTCAGTTGCTTTATGTTTTGGATTTATCAGTGTTTACACATCTTTTGAAAAACCTCAAAACAACATGTTCTTGAATTTTTTTTTTACAAAAACAGAAATATTCATAAAGGGAGATATCACTACAAGCAAAACCTTTCAAACCGGCCACACATTACAAGTTTTGAATATTTATTCTAAATAATCAAAAAGGGAGAAATTGATAAGAAAAATTAAGTAAAGTTAATTTTTAAACCGGTCATACATTACAAGTTTTGAATATTATTCTAAATAATCAAAAAGGAGAAATTGATAAGAAAAATTAAGTAAAGTTAATTTTTGGAACCGGCTAGAAAAACTAAACAGTTGTTAACCTCTATGTGCAGGAACAGATCAAATCGTATGAACCGGCTCGAGCTTCATCAACCGGATGTTGAAATATTCTCAAGGAAATCAGTCCAAGTGATCAAGTCAAGATCAAAGGAACCGGTTTTAACTCTCTCAAGAGACCGGCTAGCAAAGACAAAATTCACATTCCAGTCGGATCATATTATGTAAAAGGCAAAACCGAAACTACAACTTACAGAAGTGACGTAGTATGACGAAATAGACGTGTCTCGAAGGAATAAAAGAAGATCAGATCCGATCGGAAGCATGCGAGGAAAGCAATGATGATTTACTGATCCGATGTTGACAACCGGAGGTGCATGCCTGACACGTGTTCGAATCTGCAAACCGGCAACGTCACTTTTTCCTGAGGAATCCTTGCATGCTTGCCAAGTGTTGATGAAGGTGAAACGTGCAAGTAACCTCCCTGCACCGGCGTGATAATGATCAACCAATCCCACGGAGAGAGAAGAAAATGACCGTTGGATCTCATCTACTATAAAAGGAAGATGAAGCGTCCTCATTTAACACGAATCACATCCTTCTGAGAAAAGCGATAAGTTACAAAAATCTTAGAGAGATAAACTTTTACGATCCAAAACGGTGTGTCATAAACCGGAAGCTTTCTGTGTCTTGTTGTGTTGAGTTATTGTATTAAATCAAGAGTGAGTTGGTGTAACCGGCGAGTAGCGAGTTGGGCTCGACCGGCAGTGTTGTTGTAACTTTGAAAGTTAGTGGACATCCTTCTCATAACCTGAGAAGAAGGGGTGACGTAGGAGGGTTTGCTCCGAACATCCATAAAAAATCTTGTCTCGTGTCACTTCTTTCGTTTCATTACTTACTCAATTAACCTAACCTCAAACCAAATTAATCGTACTCCGTAAACCGATCCACTCATATCTCTAAAACCGACTCCTTCTAAACATCATCTAAGTCGCATACGTTGCTTCAGACTGAAACAGACATTTCCGCCCTTGAACCCGGTTCAAGAGTCTGACAGTTTGTGTAGTGCTGAGAACGGTTATAGTCTCTAACCGGACTATCACCAAAGAGTGTTGTGTATTGTAAGCGGTCACCCTTCCTGAAACCGGAAACACCCCGGTCCCCCAAGGGGCGTCCCCGATCCTAACAACATATTAACAAATAAGGTTTGAAATGGGATCGTGTACGGATGATCTCACATACCTATCGATAAAAAGGGTTTAGGTTACTTACTAACAAATAAAGTTTATAAAATTAGATTGTTTACGACGATTCTCACGTATTTGTCAATAGATAGGGTTTAGGTTACCTATAACAAATAGGGTTATGAAACGGGATCGTGTAGGAACAATCTCATGTACCTATCAATAGATAGGGTTTGGAAACGAGATCGTGTACGAACATCTCACATACCCCATCGACATATAGGGTTTGGAGATGGGATCGTCTATGAACGATCTCACGTACCTATCAACAAATAGAGTTTAGGTTACCTAGTAACAAATAGGGTTTTGAAACAGGATCGTGTATGAATAGTCTCACATACCTATCGATCGATGGAGTTTGGAAATGGGATCGTGTACGAACAATCTCACGTACGTATTGATAGATAAGGTTTAGAATACCTATTAACAAATAGGGTTCTGACACATAATCGTATATAATGATTTCTCAAACTTATCGACATATAGGGTTTTGAGAGACTCAATTTTCTTATTTTCTTTTGTAGTATCGGTCTTGGCTCATTGCCCTTTTGAGGAACTATTTCAACATAATTATGTTCCCCTCCTTTTTCCAAAGTGACATTCACAAGTATTTAGAATCGGTCGATGGTTTAGGTTTTATGGATAGATGACTCATGTTTTTGGATAAATGAGCACTTTTTTGTTCCCCCAGTTCATATTTTTGCTTCTTTTTTTTCAAGATTGGAATGAACTTTAATCCTTCTAAATGAACATATTCGGGACTAGAATTCGAATACCTTTTCTTTTTCATTATGATGATTTTTCTTTCATCAAGGAACATAATTATTTTTCCTCAAATCTTTAAATATCTGCAAATAATTTGAGAGTGATCAAACCAAAAAAGATTACATAATATGTTGATAATTGAGAAATAGAAAATGACAAATATTAAATAAACATTTATTTGTCATCAAAGTAAAAAAATAGTAAAAAAAAGGACGAAATAAATATTTGATAAACAATTAATTGAAAAGTCATAAAATTAATCGAGAAAATAAAAGAGATAAATTAATGGAAGAGATATTAATTAGTTGGAAGAAAGAAAACAAATTAATAGTAAATACAACACATTATTTTTATTTAAAAATTTTATTAAAATATTTAGTTTGAGAAATTATTTTTAATTTTTATTTATATTTATAAAATAATGTAGTCTTCTAAGAATTAAACAACACAAAACAAAACAGAAATCAAACAAAATAATATAAATTTAAACAATAGATTACAAATATTAGTTTCATAAATCGATAATTTTATTAGTTTCAAGAATATTAAAAAAAAAAATATACTGCAGAATCTTGATTTACAAAAGAAATTATATATATATAATATGATATTTAATGTCCAATAAGGATCACAATAAACTATATCTATTTTGAGAAATATATTCTCAACGACAAGTTAGCGAAAGTAAGGCCACGAATCCTACGTGGCCTTGCCAGCTAGGAGAGAGAAAAAATAAAAAAAAAATTGAAACTTTCTATTTCCCTCTAAAACCAAAATCCTATTATTTCCATCTCTTTTATTTCCCCCCAAACTAAAATCTTATTCTTTCTCTCTCTTTTGTTTCATTCTCTCTCTTTCTATTTTGTTTTCATTTTTCCTAAACCCAGCGGCGATTCTCTTCTTGTCATTTTCACCGACTTCTCTTCCGATCGAATCGAAATTGTAATACTTCTTCCGTTTATGAAACGTTTCATTTTTTCCCAAAACTAAAACCCCCACGGACAATCTCTCTCTTTATTTTTCGTTTCTATTCCCAAAACCCAACCCACTGTCGATCTTACTGAAACGTTCATCGACTTCTTATCTTCCGATCGATTGAAATATAAAGTCCTTTTTCTTTTTTCGTTTATCTTCCGGTTCTTGTTTACGTTTATGGTTTAGCTGCTGAATCGATTTAGATTAGAGTTCTAAAAGATCTGGATCTTCATACATAACCTACAAATCAAATTACATTACATAAGATTATTGACTAGAATGCTAGTTTCGGGACCAGAAATGCTGGTTTCGGAACCAGAAAAGCTGGTTTCGGGACCCGAAATGAGTAGTTTCGGGGACCCAAAACGGCAAATTTTTTTTTTTTTTTTCGAAATAAGTGGTTTCGGGACCAGAAATAAGTGATTTCGGGGACACTTTTTTAATTTTTTAATTTGAAACATTATAATGAATCTTAGAAAATAAAAAATAATTGAAGATAATGTTATTATACTAGAAATTTACATAACTAAAAATTTATTTACAATGTTACAATCTGTCATTTATATCACATTTAAAATACAACCTACAATTTGAGAGATCTCAAATAATCTCATTTCTTCATTAACTTGATCAATAAGAAGATTTGGATCTTCATACATGACCTACAAAGCAAATTAACATTACAATAAGATTATTGGTTTATAAAAAAATAAAATAGCCATAAAAGTTCGTATAGAAACCATTTCGGAGTTTGAAATCACCCTAAAATGTTGATTTCGGGACTAGAAATGCTAGTTTCGCGATCAAAAAAAGCTGGTGTCGGGACCAGAAAATCTGGTTTCGGGACCCGAAATGAGTAGTTTCGGGAACCGAAACGGCAAAAAAAAAAATAAAATATATTTTTTATTTTTTTCGAAATGAGTGGTTTCGGGACAAGAAAGAGTGATTTCAGGACACTTTTTTTAATTTTTTTAATCTGAAACATTATCATGAATATTAGAAAATCGAAAATAATGAAGATAAATGTTTTATACTAGAAATTTACATATTAAAAATTTATTTACAATATTACAATCTGTCATTTATAGTATATTTAAAATACAACCTACAATTTGAGAGATCTCCAAATAATTTCTTTTCTCATTAACTTGATCAATAAGAAGATTTGGATCTTCATACATGACCTACAAATCAACTTAACATTACAATAAGATTATGGTTTATAAAAAATAAAATAGCCATAAAAGATGGTATAGAAACCATTTCGGAGTTTGAAATCACCCTAAAATGGTGATTTCGGGACAAAAAATGCTTGTTTCGGGACCAAAAAAGCTGGTGTCGGGACCAGAAAAGCTGGTTTCGGGACCCAAAATGAGTAGTTTCGGGACCCGAAACGGCAAAAAAAAAAATTTAATTTTTTCGGAATGAGTGGTTTGGGGAGCCGAAATGAGTGGTTTCGGGACCAGAAATGAGTGATTTCGGGACACTTTTTAATTTTTTTAATTTGAAACATTATAATGAATCTTAGAAAATAAAAAATAATTGAAGATAATTTATTATACTAGAAATTTACATAATTAAAAATTTATTTACAATGTTACAATCAGTCATTTATATCATATTTAAAATACACCTACAATTTGAGAGATCTCAAATAATCTCATTTCTTTATTACTTGATCAATAAGAAGATTTGGATCTTCATACATAACCTACAAATCAAATTAACATTACAATAAGATTATTGGTTTATAAAAAAATAAATAGCCATAAAGATCGTATAGAAACTATTTCGGAGTTTGAAATCACCCTAAAATGGTGATTTCGGGACAAAAATGCTAGTTTCGGGACCCGAAACGGCCATAAAAATTTTTTTTTTTTCGAAATGAGTGGTTTTGGGATCCGAAATGGTTTTTTTTACAACCTATTGAAATTAGTTCTGCACCTAAACCCATAACAACAGTCAACATTATATAATCATACTTTCGGGGTCCCGAAATCACATTTTCGGACCCCATAACAGGCCAACATATACAATCATACTTTCGGGTCTCTAAACCCATCCATTTCCGGACCCATAATGCAGCAAATACACAATAATTATAGTTTTTTATCGTTAAAATCATTAAAATCCCCTAACCTAACCGTAAAAAGCTAAACGATCTTCAAACATTAAAATGATCTACGATTCTAAAAGAGAAAATGTTATTTACCTTGTCCTTTGAGATCTGGGAGATCTTGGAGTCTTGTATGGAGATGTACTTGGACCACCAGCCTGAAAAAATAGTATGAAGTTGTTAGGATCTAGGTCGCCGCTGGTGGACCGGGGTTGGACCGGTTAGCGGTTCTCACTCGTAGGGTGGTGGTTAATCCGGTTAGAGATTAACACCGGGGTTTCAATACTACACAACCTGTCACAAACCCTTGAACTAGGTTCAAGCGCGGAAGAGGTTTGCTTTCAGGTTGAAGCGGTATGCTTGTATGATAGGCACGGAATCGGTTTCGGATGATGGAGATTTGAAGAATGGTGAGTCGGTTTCGGTAATCTGGATGTTCGGTATGGTTGGTATAGAATCGGTTTGGAGCGGTATGGTTAAGTTAGTCGGTTATATAGTGAAGCCAGCAGAAAGTAAATAACACAACAGATTTTATGGATGTTCGGAGATAAAACTCCTACGTCACCCCTTCCTCTCGAAGCCGCGAGAAGGATATTCACTAAGGAATACAAATACAATCCGATCGAGACTTATTTTCTGCTCGATAACACTCTTACAATTCACACCGAAATTGTATAACACACTTAGAATTTAGCACTTAGGCTTTCTTAGAATACCACACTGTTATTACTTGTAGTAAATGCTCTCAACGCTTCACTTGTCTCACTTAATGTCCCGCTTAGTAACTCTTAGTAACTGCATTTACTCTTCTACAACTGCCTCCTTTTATAGGTGAAATATGCCAACGGTCATATTTCGAAGCCTTGAATCTGATTGGCTGATCAGAGATGCAGTGATTCAGTGTCTCAGACCTGCCGGTCGTCTCATCAGACCTGACGGTCAATCTCAGACCTGGTATCCTGTTTCAGACCTGCCGGTCTGTACGGCAAACCTGCTGGGTTTGTCTTTTACTCAATGTAGGCACTGTCTGCTTGGACAGTTGTCTGTACTTTGAAGATTTCCTTTCTGGCTTATCCCGAAGTAGAAGGATCCGGTAGTACTGTTTTCTGCAGCCTACAGTCTTTCCTCAGACTTGCATGGATATGGAAGTATTCAGTCTGTTCCTTTGGTATCATTCTCAACAGATACCCAAAGTGTTTTCTTGTACAGGTCGGCCACTTGACTTGGCCGAATGTCTTTGGTAGTGAAGTAACCGGACTTCTTCCGGTTATTCTTGTCTTGTAGATAGTCGGCTATTTGATGGATCTGGCTTTTAGGCTTTGGCCGATTCTTTGTGCGGTCACGTTCAGAATGCTTTTGATCGGTATGGTAACTTGACCGGTTCGGTTTCTTCAGTTGGTTTTCTTTTGTTCATCCGGTCCGGTTCCTTGTTCCTGCATGGGAAGTTTGTTTAAGTTAGGTTTATTCGAACCGGTATTAATTTATCTAACAATTTCTCCCTTTTTGATTATTTTATTTAAAATTATCAAAATCATGTAAGTTTGCAACCGTAGGCCTGTTGTTTTGTTTGGCCGATTTTTGAAAAAGACTTAGAGAATTTTTCGAAAAATTTGAGGGAGGAGGTTTGGAAGAGGAGTCTCTATCTTTTATCTAACAATTTCTCCCTTTTTGATTATTTTATTTAAAATTATCAAAATCATGTAGAGATGTAAAATAAGGCCGGTATTCAAAAATAACTTTATATATTTATAGATAACCGGAAAAGACAAGGTATAAGTACTAAGACAAGTAAGAGGAGGAAAGGTAGTCCCTATTCCGAGTCTGTGAACTCATAGGCGCTCTTCTTTCTCTTTGGTTGCGGTGGCGGTTGGGATGGCGGTTGGGAAGATCGTGGTCTTTTAGATCGGTATCGCAGCTGTTCTTCGTCTTCGCCTTCGGCTAGGTCGGCTTGCTGCGAAGTATCCGTCTCGACCGGGTCAGAATTGTATTGAGCATCTCCACAATCCGAACTTTCTTAGGAGCCGGCCTCTTCCTTTTCTTTGGTGCTGAAGCGGAGGCGGCCGCCTTCTTCTTTTCTCATTTTCGGTTGCATAGCCCGCCAGCCTTCGTGATTCTGTTTCCAGTCGATACCCAAGAATCAGCTTGCTGATATGCGGTGCATACCTGAGACCCTTCTTGGTCAGCACCATATCCTTCAAATTTTCCCAGATGACCGATGACCAGTTAATGGCCGATTTGCGAAGAATGTTGGTCATGATATTGTAGGTATTCTTGGAATACCGTTGATTGGGTGATTGACACAGGGATTGACCTGGTCACGATTTCGAGCAAGAGCTGACCGGTGACTAGCAAGTTGGGATTTTGGCCCAAACTGTTCCACTGGAAGAGGAGTGGCCGACAGGTAAAGTGCGGTTTCAGTTCTCGCAGGGTCCTGAACAGCCGGGAAGTCAGAGAAACCTTCAGCGGGTTAGATCGAAGAGTGAAGAGAATTCAACCTCGTCGATCCAGAATGTGTGGTCTCGGACAGTCGAGACGAATGTACTTCCCCCTGATGCAGGCGCTTCGAAGAAGGCCTTAACATTATCTAGAAGGATGGGACCGGCCCTCTTCAAGAAACGGTTGAAGACCGGTTTAGAACAATGGAGTCATACATGATTCTTGTCTTAACATTACAATCCCTTATGTCCATGCACGAGTTGAAATCGATGCATAGAAAATTTCCCAGAGTTCTGCTAGGCATGATTGAGAGAGAGAAACGGATTCAAGAGGAGATAGTGATTTTGTATTTTTGGATGTGATGAAACAAGAAGAGGATGGCTCCTTATATAGGATCGGTTTTGGAGGGAAAATCTGAGCATTGATGGTCAGTTTTGTTTTATTAAGGAGGAGAATCTTTTCCTTGTTAAAGTGCATTGGGAAGTGGCGGTTTGCAAAGCTCGAGGTAAATGTTAGTTGGGAAGTGACCAGATTAGTTGGAAGTTAAAGATGCGGGTGGTTGGGAGTCATCTCATTAAATGGGATTATCTCATTTAAATGCATTTAACACATAATAATATAAATTAGATAAAGACCGAACATGGTAGAGATAAAGCCGAAACATGTCATACAGAAATGAAAAGCATAGATAGAACCGAAGTGAACATGGATGAAGCCGATATGATCGAATTTGAGTTGAACAATAATACATCCGGTGCATGAAGCAAATGACCGGATGCAAGAAGGAGTGACTTAGCGGTTCCTCCTCCACTCTCCTCAACCCGATCGTAGAACGAGTCGATGATCTCCTTGGTGAACACTTGGCTGCCGTCCAGACCTTCGCCTGGACATGTTGGGACCCCAAGCTCCTCAAATAGTCGGCTGATCTGGGGAACGAGTGCTACTGACCTGGTGCCGATTATCCAAATAAGGACATCGAACAGCACCCTGGACCAGTTGACCGGCGTCCTTGTTATGATGGCCGCCATCATATTGAACGTTGCCGTGCAATATGTGTTGGTTACATCTTTTCCGAGGATGCTCCTTCCTACGATGTCGTTTAGGAGCTGGTATTCAGCCCTCAAGGGATATTTAGAGCCATGGTCATCGACGGGCTCATCAGACCGAGAGAGGGAAAGAGAGACCTCAGCCTTAGTGTCGGCTGGAGGATGGAGGTCCGTGAGCCCTTGTTTGGGCAGACCGAAGCACCGAGCAAAATCTTGCTCGGTGAAGTCAAAGAGAGTACCTCCAACTCTCGATTGAATGTGGGTATTGAAATATGGTGTCCCCCGGTACACCCTGGCATTGTTGAAAAATTCCACGACAGACTGAGGATAGATGGTTTGATTATCATCCAGAAAGTACTGGAGGCCGGTATCCTCCAGCTGTTTGATCATTCGATACAGATCATAGTGATCTGTATCGGAGCAAGATTCAAAGTTAACTTGTAGGATGTTTGTGAAGATAGACATTTTGCCTTAGAGATGGAGAGAGTGTTTTGCCTTAGCTTTGTTTTGTGAGTGAATGAGTGAATGAGTACTCTCTTTAAATACTGGTTTTGGGGCTAGCCTATTGTCCGGGCATTAAGTGAGATGATGTGTATTAACTGCAGGGTAGGAATCTTTGCATAAAATAGGCAACTTTGCAGGTCTAGGTGTCGGTCATAGGCCTGGACTGTGAAAGATATCAAAAGATCTTCACGTCTTTTTAGGCACGACCAGGTTTATTCAAAAAGGCAATGATGCAGAGCAGAGACCGTTAACCTCTGATAACTATTCCTCTTTTGTTTGAATTTCAAATAATCTGGGGTAGTCCTTTTCCGAACCGGTCAGCTATCAGTTGTTCATCCCGATGCGGTACGTGTGCATGCACCAAGTGACCGGTCGGTTTACTCTATCTGATAGACTGGGCGGTTCTTCCACAGACACCCCGAAGATTCAAGGTTCAACATCTTAGGAAGAATTACCGGTTTGTCTGTCTGAGCCGATTTCCTTTTAAGTATCCTTTGGGAGGATTTGGCTAATATCGGTTAAGCCGAGTGTAAGTCTAAATTGAGAAACTTAGCTTCCTGCAGCGGCTTCGTGAAGATATCGGCTACTTGCTGATCGGTCGGTACGTACTCCAGCCGGATATGCTTCAGCGTGACATGCTCTCGGATGAAGTGATGTCTGATGTCGATGTGCTTGGTTCTGGAGTGGAGAACCGGGTTGTAGGTGATTGCAATGGCACTTGTGTTGTCACAGAATATCGGGGACTCTTCGGCTATAATACCGAAGTCCTTCAGCTGCTGTTGGATCCAGAGGAGTTGAGAGCAGCAGCTTCCGGCCGCCAAGTATTCAGCCTCCGCGGTTGATGTAGCCACCGATGTCTGCTTCTTGCTGTGCCATGACACCAGTCGGTCACCTAGGAACTGACATGTTCCACTGGTGCTCTTCCTATCGATCTTGCACCCTGCATAATCTGCGTCTGAGTAGCTTGTTAGATTAAAGGATGAGTCCTTTGGATACCACAGACCGACATCAGGAGTCCCTTTTAGATACTTCAGTATCCTCTTTGCGGCTGTGTAGTGGGATTGCTTTGGGTTTGCTTGGAATCTCCCACATACACCAACTGCAAACAGGATGTCCGGTCTACTCGCTGTCAGGTATAGTAGGGAACCGATCATGCCTCGGTATGCAATCTGATCTACTGATTGGCCTTCATCGTCCCTGTCCAATTTGATTGATGAGCTCATAGGAGTAGCCGCCGAGGAGCATGTGTCCATACCGAATTTCTTTAGCAGCTCCTTGGTATATTTTGGTTGACTTATGAATGTTCCTTCCTTGAATTGTTTAACCTGAAGACCTAGGAAGAAACTTAGTTCTCCCATCATACTCATTGCAAATTTGTCAGTCATCATTTTCGAGAATTTGTCACAGAGTTTGGAGTCGGTGGAGCCGAAAATGATATCATCTACATAAATTTGAACAAGTAGGATATGTTCCTTCTTTTCAAATTTGAACAAAGTTTTATCCACCGAACCGATGGTGAAATCATGCTCTAATAGAAATGCGGTTAGCGTATCATACCAGGCCCTAGGTGCTTGCTTTAGACCGTATAAAGCTTTGTTCAGCCGGTATACATGATTTGGAAATGCAGCATTTTTGAAACCGGGTGGTTGTTCAACGTACACTTCTTCACGTAGATCACCGTTCAGAAATGCACTTTTAACATCCATTTGAAAAACTTTAAAGTTTTTGAAAGCCGCAAAAGCTAGAAAAATTCTAATGGCTTCTATTCTGGCTACAGGAGCAAATGACTCTTCAAAGTCAATGCCTTCTTCCTGTTTGTAACCTTGAGCCACTAATCTGGCTTTGTTCCTCGTGACCAAGCCGTCCTCATTGAGTTTGTTTCTGAATACCCATCTCGTTCCTATGACCGATTGATCTTTCGGTCTGGGAACTAAGTACCAGACTTTACTACTCTCGAACTGGTTTAGTTCTTCTTGCATTCCCAAGATCCAATCCGGATCTGACAATGCTTCATCTATTCTTTTCGGTTCAATCTGGGATATAAACGCAGAGTTAAAATATCCTTCCAGAAGTTGACCCCTAGTTCGAACAGGTTCTGAAGGGTCACCAATAATTTGCTCAGGAGGATGTTTACTATTTCTTCTGAGATTCAGTTCAGGAGTGTCTACCAGGTTGCCGTTTGTTTGATCAAGGCTAGACCTGTCGGTAGGCTGAACGAGATTGTCAGACCGACCGACTCCCTCGGATTGGACCGAGGTGTCAGCTTCCTGTTGTGGAACAGCTTGATCCGGCTGGGTATCAATGTTACCCATTAGGTCATGGACAAATCGCCTGAAAACCGGAGTCTCATCTTCACTATCAGAATGGATATCATTGTTTTCCAATCTGTTGTGTAGGTCAAAGCATGAGGTAGTGTTACTCTCAACCGATTCATCGAAAACAACATGAATTGTTTCCTCCATGGTTGCAGTTCTATTATTATATACTCTATATGCTTTACTTACTGCCGAGTATCCAAGCATGATGCCGGTATCGGTCTTTGCATCAAAAGCGGTGAGTTGAGTTTTACCATTTATATGAATATAGCATTTACAACCGAAAATTCTGAGGTACTTGAGTTTAGGAACTCTGTTAAAATAAACCTCATATGGTGTTTTGTTGTGAAATCTGTTAATCAAAGACCGGTTTTGAGTATGGCATGCAGTGTTGATAGCCTCAGCCCAAAATTTCTGAGCAATACCGGAATCGGCTATCATAGACCGTGCGGCTTCCTTGAGAGTCCGGTTTCTTCTCTCGGCCAGGCCATTCTGTTGAGGAGTCCTAGCACTAGACAACTCGTGTCTAATGCCGGATTCATCAAGATATGCAGTTAATGTACTATTAGTAAATTCGGTACCTCGATCACTTCGAATGCTGTTGATGCGAGTTGATTTTTCATTTTGCAACCGCTTAAGGAGTGTGATCAGGTTTGATACAGTTTCACGTTTAGATGGTAGAAATATCACCCAAGTATATCTAGAATAATCGTCAATAACTACCATGGTGTAAAGCATACCGCCTAGACTAATGACCTGAATTGGTCCAAATAAATCCATGTGAAGAAGATCTAGGCATCGGCTAGATTGAATATTTCCATTACTCTTAAAAGATGACCTAGTTTGTTTACCCATCTGGCATGCTGAACAGACCTTATCCTGGTTAAACACTATATCAGGAATACCTTCAACTAGCTTTTTACCGCGAATGTAGTTTAAGGTCTTCATGTTGAGATGGTTTAGTCTCTTATGCCATAGCCAGGTTTGATCAGTCTTAGCTATCATGCATATAGGATGTTCTACTCTTGTTCTCCAGTCTACTTTGTAAATGTTTCCTATCCTATTTCCGGTTAGTAACACAATACCTTGAGAATCCTTAACTAAGCATGCATGTTTAAGGAATTCTACCGTGTATCCGGCATCACACATCTGACTAATACTAAGTAGATTAAAACGTAGGTTTTCAACTAAGAGTACATTATCAATAGTTAGGTTACCATGGAAAATCTTACCCTTGCCCACAGTTTTACCCTTTGAGTTGTCACCGAAGGTAATTGGAGCACCGGTTACTGATCTGATGTCGATTATCAAATTGCTATTTCCGGTCATGTGCCTGGAGCAACCGCTGTCCAAAAACCATTCGGAGTTTCCTAGTCGTTTCTTTGGATCCTGCAAAATATACATATTTACAAATGTTTGGTACCCACATTTACTTGGGTCCACATGCGATTAGTCCCTTAGGTACCCAAACCTTGATGAACCGGACAGTTTTCTTTGCTATGGTTTAACTGTCCTTTTGACACTTGGTCTGGTGTATTTCGGTTTTCCATCAGATGTCCTAAATGGTGGTCGTCTTTGGTTCGGTGATCTGTAGTTTGACCTACGCGGTTCAGGGAAGTCTTTCTTATATTTAAGAATTTCGGCTTTTCTTTTCTCAAGGTCAAGCCATGAATCGGTTGGGCCAACATAGTCGTATTTTAGCTTCTCTTCCCTATAATATGCGGTTTCCTCTTCTTCGGCTGTCCAGGTGCTCTTAAGAATTTTATAAAGGGTAGATTTCCTTTTGTGAGTCCTGATTTCTCTATAGATTTTCGGTCTTTAGAGCTATTCCCTGTGTATCCTAGACCACGCTTACAACGAGGATGCCTATAGTGTTTATTCATATCCTTTACTATATCGCTAGATCTCTTATAGGCGGCCATCGTATATTGGAATCGGCATTCTCTTCCTCGGTTAGCTTCTCCTAGTCGGTTCACTAGGTTGTTCGATCTTGGGATCTAACTCGGTTTCTAGAGTAGGAGTATCATCAGGTTGTATGACTTCTGGTTCGGTTATGACAGATACCTCTGGTTCTATTGGAATCGGTACTATAGGGTCGGTCTTGATGTTGAGGTGTTTAGGTAACATGGTCAATAGGTTCTTATATTCTTCTACCATGTCATTTAATGCTTCATATAACTCATCTTTAGTAAATTCATCATAGGGAGAGTCGAATACCTGTTCCTCATTGGCCATGAGGCACGTGAGTTCATCGTCACTGTCACTGCGAGCCCACAAACTTCCTCCATCGTCGGCTATCAGTGCTTTCGGTACCTCACTTCCCTCACCGGCTTGTTGATAATTGTTTCTGTCATTTTGATATTCCCGTTTCTGGGTATCCCTCCTTGGTTTCCTGCATTCCCACTTAAAGTGTCCCATACAGTTACAGTTATAACATCTTATATTGGATTTGTCACCATAGTAGTTGTTTGTCGGTTGGCTCCTTTTCATGAACCTCCCAAACTTCTGTGCGAGCATGGCCATGGCGTCCTCAGTAAACTGTTCGGACTGTTCTGATAGGTGCGGGTGCAGGGACCGGTATCGGTGCAGGTGTGGGTACAGAAGCAGCAGGTACAGCCGGTTCTGTAGATGTGAATAATGCTCTGGTTGATGTTGAGGCCGGAGACTTCCTCTTCGGTTCTGGATTTCATTTCGAACTCGTATGCCTTAAGATCTTCGAATACATCGTATAATTTCATCTACGTAGGCTCTTTGATTCCCTCATTACCATTGTCTTTATATCCCAGGCACTTGGAAGAGATCTCAAAACCTTCATAATGACCTCTTTGTTGTCATACTTCTTGCCCAGAGTTGCTAATTCATCTAACACACCAGTGAACCGGTCACTGTATTCCTTCATCGTTTCTCCTGGTTTCATTTTGATGCTTTCGAACTTCTGTGTAGCTACCATCATCTTGTTCTCCTTTGTTCTTTCATTTCCCTCAAAGATCTGGATAACTGTGTTCCATGTCTCCTTCGCGGTTTTGCAATCTCTGATCTTGCAGTATGTGTTTCTGTCCACGCTGTTGGAGATTCGGTTTCTTGCATGGTTGTCCAGATTGTTTCTTCTCCTATCTTCAGCCGTCCATTCTTTTCTATCTTTATCAATGACTATCGGTCCTTCGGTTAGAATGGATTCCATTTCATCATCCAAGGTGACTAGATGCAGGTGCATGCGTGCCTTCCAGTTGGCAAAGTCATCACCTTCTAGCATTGGAGGCCTATCCTGATACATGTTTGCTTGAGTATTGAAACTACCCTCGCTCTGATACCAATTGTTAGGATCTAGGTCGCCACTGGTGGACCGGGGGTTGGACCGGTTAGCGGTTCTCACTCGTAGGGTGGTGGTTAATCCGGTTAGAGATTAACACCGGGGTTTCAATACTACAACAACCTGTCACAAACCCTTGAACTAGGTTCAAGCGCGGAAGAGGTTTGCTTTCAGGTTGAAGCGGTATGCTTGTATGATAGGCACGGAATCGGTTTCGGATGATGGAGATTTGAAGAATGGTGAGTCGGTTTTCGGTAATCTGGATGTTCGGTATGGTTGGTATAGAATCGGTTTGGAGCGGTATGGTTAAGTTAGTCGGTTATATAGTGAAGCCAGCAGAAAGTAAATAACACAACAGATTTTATGGATGTTCGGAGATAAAACTCCTACGTCACCCCTCCTCTCGAAGCCGCGAGAAGGATATTCACTAAGGAATACAAATACAATCCGATCGAGACTTATTTTCTGCTCGATAACACTCTTACAATTCACACCGAAATTGTATAACACACTTAGAATTTAGCACTTAGGCTTTCTTAGAATACCACCACTGTTATTACTTGTAGTAAATGCTCTCAACGCTTCACTTGTCTCACTTAATGTCCCGCTTAGTAACTCTTAGTAACTGCATTTACTCTTCTGCAACTGCCTCCTTTTATAGGTGAAATATGCCAACGGTCATATTTCGAAGCCTTGAATCTGATTGGCTGATCAGAGATGCAGTGATTCAGTGTCTCAGACCTGCCGGTCGTCTCATCAGACCTGACGGTCAATCTCAGACCTGGTATCCTGTTTCAGACCTGCCGGTCTGTACGGCAAACCTGCTGGGTTTGTCTTTTACTCAATGTAGGCACTGTCTGCTTGGACAGTTGTCTGTACTTTGAAGATTTCCTTTCTGTTTATCCCGAAGTAGAAGGATCCGGTAGTACTGTTTTCTGCAGCCTACAGTCTTTCCTCAGACTTGCATGGATATGGAAGTATTCAGTCTGTTCCTTTGGTATCATTCTCAAAGATACCCAAAGTGTTTTCTTGTACAGGGTCGGCCACTTGACTTGGCCGAATGTCTTTGGTAGTGAAGTAACCGGACTTCTTCCGGTTATTCTTGTCTTGTAGATAGTCGGCTATATTGATGGATCTGGCTTTTAGGCTTTGGCCGATTCTTTGTGCGGTCACGTTCAGAATGCTTTTGATCGGTATGGTAACTTGACCGGTTCGGTTTCTTCAGTGGTTTTCTTGTGTTCATCCGGTCCGGTTCTTGTTCCTGCATGGAAGTTTGTTTAAGTTAGGTTTATTCGAACCGGTTATGAATTTATCTAACAGAAGTGAAACACGAAGGCAGACAAATGAAGTGAAAATACACGAAGGAGTTCTCTTACCATTTCGATCGAAAGAAGATGAAGAAAGTAGAAGAAGTCGGGGATTGCTGGAGAGAAAAGTCGCCAGAGAAGAAATCTGGGTTTCACCGAAAGTGCTAAATGAAAAGAAGAAAAAGAGATGGAGAAGAAGAGGGGAAACTGAAATATTTAATTTTTTTATTTTGTTTTGCTTTTTCTCTCTCCTAGACGGCAAGGCCACGTGGAATTTGTGGCCTTGCCTTCGCTAAAGAGTCGTTGGGTTTATCAATACTCATCTATTTTTCCTTATTATCTATATAATATATATATATATATATATAATATGATATTTAATGTCAATAATGATCACAATAAACTACATCTATTTTCTCCCTACTCTCTCATACTTCCTCTTATTTAATTAAATTTTATTTTTTACTTATTATCTATATAATATATATATATATATATATTTAATTACCATATATTATGTAAAAAATTATCTATATAATATTAATTCAAAATATAAAAAATTTGTTTTGGTAATGAATGCAAATACCTTCATAATTTTGTAAATTTACTTTATTTAAATATATATATATATATATATAAGCAATTTTTTTTTATAAATGCACATAATTTCATTATTTTTATATTTATCATATATGTATATATAATATATATATATATAATTTAATAGTATACTTTTTCTCTTTTATATGGTTAATTTTTGTTGGGAAAAATTAAAACAAGAAAAAAAAACATAGTTTAATTAACTTTAAAATAATATAAAAGCCCTTTATATTTTGGAAAATGATATTGATGATGTTATTAAGTTCAAGGCTGAGTGGTCTATTTGTTTGTGCATGAACAAATCTAAAAGACAGCGCTACCCTAGACGCGGTCTAAAGAAAGATGTCTTAAGAGTCTAACCGTAGTTAGACGAGGTCCAACTCCTTCAGACGGAGTCTAAAGGGAAAACATAGTTAGATGAGGTCTAACTCCTTCAGATGGAGTCTGAAGGGAAATGTAATTAGACGAGGTTTAACTCCTTTAGACGTGGTCTGAAGTGAAACTTAGTTAGACGAGGTCTAACTCCTTTAAAAATAGTCTGAAGGGAAACGTAATTAGACGATGTCTAACACATTCAGACATAGTCTGAAGGGATGCGTAGTTAGACAAGGTCTAACTCCTTCAGTCGTGATCTGAAGGGAAATGTAGTTAGACAAGGTCTAACCTCCTTCAGATAGAGTCTGAATGGATGCATATTTAGACGAAGTCTCACTCATTCAGACGGAGTCTGAAGGGAAATGTAGTTAGACGAAGTCTAACTCCTTCAGACAAGGTTTGGAGGGATACGTAAGTATACGATGTTTAAACTCCTTTAGTGAGGTCTGAAGGGATACATAGATAGACAAGGTCTAACTCCTTCAAACGAGGTCTGAAGGGATACGTAGTTAGACGATGTCTAACTCATTCTGACGAGGTCTGAAGGGATACGTAGTTAGACGATGTCTAACTCCTTCACCACAAGGTTTGAAGGGAAACATAGTTAGACAAGGTCTAAATCTTCAGACGAGGCTGAAGGGATACGTCGTTAGACGAGGTCTAACTCCTTCAGACGAGGTCTGAAAAGAATGTCTGATTTTTTGCTTTAGCAACTGTCTAAAGGAAGCATTCATCTACACACGATCAATTAGTTACATGCCCCATTACCTTCTGCTCCACTTCTTTCAGCAGCCTGACAAGTAGCTAATTCCATTAATGAATAAATTCAACGAATACGAATATCCCTCAACCAATATTTCCAGTACAAGACAAGATCAAAGGATATTTAGTACATTACTCATTCAGTATGGCCACGATCAAATTATTAGAGCCTATTGTACTCTCATACTATAAGCGGCCATCCAAAGGACACATGCCACGTGTCCTCAAAGAATATTTGATTGTTGGTATACTTCATCTATATATTGAAGCCAAAGGACAACGGTCAAAGTATTAGTTTTACAAGTCTGAAAATATTCTGATCAAACCAAAACTCTAATCTTCTCTTACTATCTAGCTGCAAATACATTATAATCACATACTGTCTTTTCTGTGAGAAACATCAATGTTGTAAGATGAACAAATGTTGTTTTGTTCAGTAGAGAGTTAACTAGATCAGTGAGCTGTATTTGTTTCATAGTATTTAGTGGATATCATTCCGGTTGTGAAAGAAGGGGTGAAGTAGGAGTTTTATCTCCGAACATCCATAAAACTCCTAGTGTTCTTACTTTTCTGCCATTTTCATTCAGTTGTCTCAAGCTTCAAATCCGACGAACACTTCCGCACTTGAATCTGTTTTTAAGAGCTTGTAGAATTTGCGAAGAATAGAAATAGACAATAATTCCTCACATGATTACTATCGAAGAATTTATCATAAGCTGCTACAATAGTTAGACCATAGTCTCTATTAGTAGCATCGATCCCAACATTTTGTTATATTATTGTTTATTTTTTGGGGGGAATGTGTAAATTTTTTCCTTTGGTTTATAATGACCATATAAGTTTATACAAATTTTTTGTATAGGTCCAACATTTACAGACATGTTACCAACAAATTCTTTATAGGTCCAATATTTGATGATATATTTATAAATAAGTGGACTTTTCTAAAAGTTGTTCTCTAACCGTTATTTATTTGGTTAGTGATCATGTCTTTTTATAAATATATAAACATAAAAAGTTCAAGATTATTTGACAATTATTTCGATATATATATATATATATTATATATAATATATATATATATATATATATATATGTTTTTATAAAGAGTACTATTTCATAATTATATATATATATAATTTATGTATAAATATTTCATACAATTTACTTATATTAATTTACATATATTAATTTACTACTAAGAATGGTTTGTACTATTTTCCCAAAAAAAAATGGTGAAATCTTTAGGGTTGAAGTACAAATATTTATTGTCTCTCTAAAACCTTCATATTTTCATCGTCCAAAATCATCTTTGTTATACTTAA